>NC_069504.1:801051391-801351391 GCF_027579735.1 Bombina bombina
TGGCGGACATGATACGCTGTAGCGTATCATGTCCGCCAGACATCGATGAATGCCGACAGCATACGCTGTTGGCATTTAACATTGCACAAGCAGTTAAAGTGAACTGCTTGTGCAATCCCGCCCCCTGCAGATTTGCGGCCCATCAGTCGCTAGCAGGGGGTGTCAATCAACCCGATCGTATTCAATCGGGAGGATTGATGTCCGCAGCCTCAGAGGCAGTGGACGAGTTAAGGAGAAGCGGTCTTAAGACCGCTGCTTCTTAATTCCTGTTTCCGGCAAGCCTGAAGGCTCGCGCGGAAACAGGGGTATTCAGGGCCATTCGGTCCTTGATAATTCGGCCCCTATGGGTGGACTAGTGATTACACTCACACTCTATGGAAGCTGTTAGTACATAGCAGGCACCAGAGGCGTAACTAGAAACCACAGGGCCCAGGTGCAAGAATCTAAGAAGCCCCCCCCCCCTGTTTTTTTAACATTTAACACAGAAAAAAAATGTGAATCAGATTACATGTCTGCAAAAGGAGGTATCCTGTGCCCATAGTCTGTGAGATGGTTTGACCCCCTATTACTGTATATAGTGACACTGTTTAATCCACCAGTACTGTATATAGTGAGTTATTGACACAGTCTGTAATCTTCCGGTGAGATGGCTGGCCTGACCCTACCCATCCCAGTACTTTATAAAGTGAACACAGTAGTCTGTGACATGGTCCAGCCCCCCGTACTGTATATAGTGGTACTGTATAGTGACACTGTTTACCCCCCGGCCCCCCATGCTGTAGTAACAAGGTCTGTAATTTGCTGGTTCCACAAACATACACACCCACACATACATGCATAAATACACACACAGTCACATACATACATACATACACACACACATAAACACCAATGGGTAAAACAGAAACACTAACCCCTGTAGTCAGAGACACTAGTGAAACATCATGTCACACTCACATTATATCAGTGCAGGCAGTGGCAGGTCAACGTTTTGTATTGAAAAAAAAAATAATTAAGCTGGGCCCCCACCCTTGGGGGCCCGGTCACAGTTGCAACCTCTGCACCCCCTGTAGTTCCGCCCCTGGCAGGCACTATATCTTATAACTGTCTCCTGTTAGGTGCAGAATTCTGCATATCTCAGATGCATTACCCTCAGCCCAGTGTATAAAAAATATTCTCTTTATTGACTTTACACTCAGTCACAATTCAAATGTGACCACAGTTTCCCCCACTGCAGTTAAAGGGACAGTTTACTAAAAAATGTTCTCCCCTTTAGATTGTTTCGAATGATTTACTTTACCTGCTGGAGTGTATTTAATTGTTTGCATTTATTTCCTTTACCTTTATATTGGCATCTGAAATAGTTGGTTTAACCTGTGGTATCCCCACCTATTCTGAATGTTTCTGGCCTTAGGGCCAAGCTATAGATAAGTTGTGTAAATACAGCCAGCAGAATAAATTATACTCCCAGTGGTGTATTGAAGAGATTAGGTAATAAAATGTTAATTTTCCATTATTCCCTCCAAGTATTGCTTTTTGGTTTACAGACAGATATAAGATAAAGAAGCATGTATATGTACACAAAGTGATACATTAATGATATCTGATTATACCTACAAGCTCAACCCATTTTATTAGGTTGTGGCTTCAAAATACAAAATCAGCTATTTCATATACACAAATTAACTTTAAAAAGCTAATTATCATACATTTTATACTCTGCAGTTGGTAAAAAAAGTAATTGGAAACACATTAAGGGTAAACAATTTTACAGTGTACTGTCCCTTTAACCTTATCCACTGTGGACTTTGATCCAAAACTAAAAGTCTTAACCCTAAACCTGTTCCAAAGCAATTATATGAGTGACCCTGTTTCACTACTATTAACTCTATCTGTAAATCTGCCCCACTACTTATATATTAATAAGTGCCTGGTTCCCACCTAAGTATCCTTCCAAAACACAGTGGCCTAGATTTAGAGTTCGGCGGTAAAAGGGCTGTTAACGCTCCGCGGGTTTTTTTCTGGCCGCACCATAAATTTAACTCTGGTATCGAGAGTTCAAACAAATGCTGCGTTAGGCTCCAAAAAAGGAGCGTAGAGCATTTTTACCGCAAATGCAACTCTCGATACCAGAGCTGCTTACGGACGCGGCCGGCATCAAAAACGTGCTCGTGCACGATTCTCCCATAGGAAACAATGGGGCTGTTTGAGCTGAAAAAAAACCTAACACCTGCAAAAAAGCAGCGTTCAGCTCCTAACGCAGCCCCATTGTTTCCTATGGGGAAACACTTCCTACGTCTGCACCTAACACTCTAACATGTACCCCGAGTCTAAACACCCCTAGCCTTACACTTATTAACCCCTAATCTGCCGCCCACGCTATCGCTGACCCCTGCATTACACTTTTAACCCCTAATCTGCCGCTCCGTAAAACGCCGCCACCTACGTTATCCCTATGTACCCCTAATCTGCTGCCCTAACATCGCCGACCCCTATGTTATATTTATTAACCCCTAATCTGCCCCCCACAACGTCGCCGACACCTACCTACACTTATTAACCCCTAATCTGCCGAGCGGACCTGAGCGCTACTATAATAAAGTTATTAACCCCTAATCCGCCTCACTAACCCTATCATAAATAGTATTAACCCCTAATCTGCCCTCCCTAACATCGCCGACACCTACCTTCAATTATTAACCCCTAAACTTCCGATCGGAGCTCACCGCTATTCTAATAAATGGATTAACCCCTAAAGCTAAGTCTAACCCTAACACTAACACCCCCCTAAGTTAAATATAATTTTTATCTAACAAAATAAATTAACTCTTATTAAATAACTTATTCCTATTTAAAGCTAAATACTTACCTGTAAAATAAATCCTAATATAGCTACAATATAAATTATAATTATATTATAGCTATTTTAGGATTAATATTTATTTTACAGGCAACTTTGTAATTATTTTAACCAGGTACAATAGCTATTAAATAGTTAAGAACTATTTAATAGTTACCTAGTTAAAATAATAACAAATTTACCTGTAAAATAAATCCTAACCTAAGTTATAATTAAACCTAACACTACCCTATCAATAAAATAATTAAATAAACTACCTACAATTACCTACAATTAACCTAACACTACACTATCAATAAATAAATTAAACACAATTGCTACAAATAAATACAATTAAATAAACTAGCTAAAGTACAAAAAATAAAAAAGAACTAAGTTACAGAAAATAAAAAAATATTTACAAACATAAGAAAAATATTACAACAATTTTAAACTAATTACACCTACTCTAAGCCCCCTAATAAAATAACAAAGCCCCCCAAAATAAAAAATTCCCTACCCTATTCTAAATTAAAAAAGTTACAAGCTCTTTTACCTTACCAGCCCTGAACAGGGACCTTTGCGGGGCATGCCCCAAGAATTTCAGCTCTTTTGCCTGTAAAAGAATAAATACAATACCCCCCCCCCCAACATTACAACCCACCACCCACATACCCCTAATCTAACCCAAACCCCCCTTAAATAAACCTAACACTAAGCCCCTGAAGATCTTCCTACCTTGTCTTCACCATCCAGGTATCACCGATCCGTCCTGGCTCCAAGATCTTCATCCAACCCAAGCGGGGGTTGGCGATCCATAATCCGGTGCTCCAAAGTCTTCCTCCTATCCGGCAAGAAGAGGACATCCGGACCGGCAAACATCTTCTCCAAGCGGCATCTTCGATCTTCTTCCATCCGGTGCGGAGAGGGTCCATCTTGAAGCAGGCGACGCGGATCCATCCTCTTCTTCCGATGTCTCCCGACTAATGACGGTTCCTTTAAGGGACGTCATCCAAGATGGCGTCCCTCGAATTCCGATTGGCTGATAGGATTCTATCAGCCAATCGGAATTAAGGTAGGAATTTTCTGATTGGCTGATGGAATCAGCCAATCAGAATCAAGTTCAATCCGATTGGCCGATCCCATCAGCCAATCAGATTGAGCTCGCATTCTATTGGCTGATCGGAACAGCCAATAGAATGCGAGCTCAATCTGATTGGCTGATTGGATCAGCCAATCGGATTGAACTTGATTCTGATTGGCTGATTCCATCAGCCAATCAGAAAATTCCTACCTTAATTCCGATTGGCTGATAGAATCCTATCAGCCAATCGGAATTCGAGGGACGCCATCTTGGATGACGTCCCTTAAAGGAACCGTCATTAGTCGGGAGACATCGGAAGAAGAGGATGGATCCGCGTCGCCTGCTTCAAGATGGACCCTCTCCGCACCGGATGGAAGAAGATCGAAGATGCCGCTTGGAGAAGATGTTTGCCGGTCCGGATGTCCTCTTCTTGCCGGATAGGAGGAAGACTTTGGAGCACCGGATTATGGATCGCCAACCCCCGCTTGGGTTGGATGAAGATCTTGGAGCCAGGACGGATCGGTGATACCTGGATGGTGAAGACAAGGTAGGAAGATCTTCAGGGGCTTAGTGTTAGGTTTATTTAAGGGGGGTTTGGGTTAGATTAGGGGTATGTGGGTGGTGGGTTGTAATGTTGGGGGGGGGGGTATTGTATTTATTCTTTTACAGGCAAAAGAGCTGAAATTCTTGGGGCATGCCCCGCAAAGGGCCCTGTTCAGGGCTGGTAAGGTAAAAGAGCTTGTAACTTTTTTAATTTAGAATAGGGTAGGGAATTTTTTATTTTGGGGGGCTTTGTTATTTTATTAGGGGGCTTAGAGTAGGTGTAATTAGTTTAAAATTGTTGTAATATTTTTCTTATGTTTGTAAATATTTTTTTATTTTCTGTAACTTAGTTCTTTTTTATTTTTTGTACTTTAGCTAGTTTATTTAATTGTATTTATTTGTAGCAATTGTGTTTAATTTATTTATTGATAGTGTAGTGTTAGGTTAATTGTAGGTAATTGTAGGTAGTTTATTTAATTATTTTATTGATAGGGTAGTGTTAGGTTTAATTATAACTTAGGTTAGGATTTATTTTACAGGTAAATTTGTTATTATTTTAACTAGGTAACTATTAAATAGTTCTTAACTATTTAATAGCTATTGTACCTGGTTAAAATAATTACAAAGTTGCCTGTAAAATAAATATTAATCCTAAAATAGCTATAATATAATTATAATTTATATTGTAGCTATATTAGGATTTATTTTACAGGTAAGTATTTAGCTTTAAATAGGAATAAGTTATTTAATAAGAGTTAATTTATTTTGTTAGATAAAAATTATATTTAACTTAGGGGGGTGTTAGTGTTAGGGTTAGACTTAGCTTTAGGGGTTAATCCATTTATTAGAATAGCGGTGAGCTCCGATCGGAAGTTTAGGGGTTAATAATTGAAGGTAGGTGTCGGCGATGTTAGGGAGGGCAGATTAGGGGTTAATACTATTTATGATAGGGTTAGTGAGGCGGATTAGGGGTTAATAACTTTATTATAGTAGCGCTCAGGTCCGCTCGGCAGATTAGGGGTTAATAAGTGTAGGCAGGTGTCGGCGACGTTGAGGGGGGCAGATTAGGGGTTAATAAATATAATATAGGGGTCGGCGGTGTTAGGGGCAGCAGATTAGGGGTACATAGGGATAACGTAGGTGGCGGCGATTTGCGGTCGGAAGATTAGGGGTTAATTATTGTAAGTAGCTGGCGGCGACGTTGTGGGGGGCAGGTTAGGGGTGAATAAATATAATACAGGGGTCGGCGGGGTTAGGGGCAGCAGATTAGGGGTACATAAATATAACGTAGGTGGCGGTCGGCAGATTAGGGGTTAAAAATTTTAATCGAGTGGCGGCGGTGTGGGGGGACCTCGGTTTAGGGGTACATAGGTAGTTTATGGGTGTTAGTGTACTTTAGGGTACAGTAGTTAAGAGCTTTATAAACCGGCGTTAGCCAGAAAGCTCTTAACTCCTGCTATTTTCAGGCGGCTGGAATCTTGTCGTTAGAGCTCTAACGCTCACTGCAGAAACGACTCTAAATACCGGCGTTAGAAAGATCCCATTGAAAAGATAGGCTACGCAAATGGCGTAGGGGGATCTGCGGTATGGAAAAGTCGCGGCTGAAAAGTGAGCGTTAGACCCTTTAATCACTGACTCAAAATACCAGCGGGCGCCCAAAACCAGCGTTAGGAGCCTCTAACGCTGGTTTTGACGGCTACCGCCGAACTCTAAATCTAGGCCAGTGTGTCCATTCCCCCCTAGCAACAACACCACTGCACAATCTACTCAATATGATCTCAAAATGCAACCACCAAGGTAAACACACCCTAGGTGACAAACCACTGCAAGCACCCTCTTACTTGATTCTCCTCACATATTCCTAACACATACACCCTCCTTATAGGGGTATAGAGCTAAGAAAGGGAGCTATAGGGTGCAGCTATTTCTAAAATATGTAACTTTATTTCAACAGATTAAAATCTTTTTGTATACAGGCCTTTATCAAACCAGAAAAAGAGCTGTAATAATTAAAAATCCTTTTCTGAAATTTAAATAAAGTGGCGACCAATCAGAGAACAACTTAATGCATCAAACTTGCCTATACTGTTAGTAGGGACAAAACTTAAGTTCTTCTGCAATTTCGAACTATGTGCTGGTGACAGTTCCCTACTGGACAAATTAATAATTTGTAGTCTTTCTTTCCCTATCTCCTCCCTCGTCCCCTGCGTGTTTGGGTTCTTTGTGGTCTGGGGTGAATGTCAGTTCTTAGTTTTCTTTCCGCCCCTTCTTGTATGATTAAAGGGATAGGGATAACAGGAGGTGTTAGGTGTAACTTGTTGGTTATGTTCTCTTTATCTGAGTCATCAGAGTCACTTCCCTTCCCTGAGGTCTCAGAATCTAACTTATTGTAATTCCTTCCCTTAGTCCAATTGTATACCTTGTTGTTTTGGTAATCAAGAAGGTCCCTGCTTATTTTCCTTTCTTTTTTAGAGGATATGAATCTGGAGAATCTCTCCATTTCTTTTTTTGATTTTCTTGTAACTATTCTGAAATTCCTCTAATCTCTCAAAGGGTTTTAATTCTGCAGTAACCTTTTTAATTTCAATAGTAATTCATTTAACTTTCTCTGTCTCATATTTAACCATCAACTTGATAAGTCTTATTGAGCATTCAGTTAAAATTACTTCCCATTCTTTTTTGAACTCCTCTGACATATCATCATAGGTGGGAAAGGAAAGTGGAGGGCTGATTAAGCACGCAGCAACTTAAGGGTTAACTTTTGACTTAGTTGCTACGTGCATTAATGCATGTGTGTGTGTAGCTGGTCTGACAGCTAGAGGGAGTTGTTGCACAACCTATATTAAGGGCTGTAGGCAGGAAGTAGGGTCACTAACCTGTTTTCTGTCTTGCAGGTGGAAGCATGGTGAAGCCTCGTCGCACTTCCAGGCCTCCAAGGCGTTTTTGTGAAGAGCAGGATTCACCTGAAAAGAGAAGGAGGACATTAGCCTATACTATGGGTGATATCATTCCTCCCTCTCCCTCTGTTGCCTCAGCTATGCCTTTTCCTCATGCTACCTATGCTCTCCTGTCCTCTTCTCTCCCTGCTCCCCCTCCTCCCCCCTCCTTTCTCCCTGCCTATTCTATATCCCTTCCTTCTTCTTCTGTCTCTTCTTCTGTAATTTTTTCCTCCCCTTCTTCTGTTCCTGTAGTTTCTTTTTCTTCATCTCTTGCTGTTCCTATTTTCTCTTCCTCCCCTTCTTTCTTCCCTGCACTGACTAGGGCCTCTTATTTCCCCTTGGGTAACCCCCCTCAAACATCTAGCCTTCCTAGCAACTTGCCGTTTTCACCCCCTGCATCTTGCATGCATGGGGGGACCGGTATTGCTGCTCCTGCTGCTCCGGATCCTCGCATGGTGGAGGGGGACCCTATGTCCCCCTTGCTTCTGAGTGAGACCGGTCTGTCCGATGGATCCGACTCTCCTCCTCTGACTGCCGGTCAGAGGGTAGTCGGTGGTGGAGAGGCGGATCCAGGGCCTTCCAATGCAGGGCCGTCTGCGCCGCATGGTCTAGGAGCCATGCGGTCTTCTTCCCATGTGCGCGCGCGTGTTACGTCACCGACTCCGCCCCCGGTGACGTCACGCGCCCTCCGGGTCTCGGCGCCATCTTGCTCAGAGAGAGCCCGCGCGCAGAGACCGGAGGCTGCGCATCAAGCAGGAATCAACAGGCCAGGCAGCAGTCGGATACCCTCCCAGGTAAGTGGGGTATCCGGTCCTGGCAATAGGGCTCAGGGTGAGGCTGTAAGTTATAGAAAGGGCCAGGGGGCCGGCAAAAAGGGAAAAGGTCCGCTCAAAAAGGCTGCAGGGGTCAGTAAGCCAAAACGCACGAGACAAGGGGCAGTTAAGAAGGGGCATCAGGCAGTAGATTTAACCCCCATTGGGAAACGCATAAATAAGTCAGGGGGGTACATGAATATTTTGGCCAGCTTAAAAAAGAGACTTTTAGCCAGGGGCCCAGGCAGTTTGCAGGGGGTAGGTGTATCACAGAGTCAGGGACAGGGGGCACAGAACCTTATTGTCGATTCCGGTGATACCCCCACTTGCCCTATTGTATTACAGGTTGCGATGGCATCGGCAGCATCTACATCGGCCGTGGCTGAGGCTGCGGCAGCAACTCCAAGTCAAGCCGGGACGTCAGCTGCAGTGGTGATCCCCGCAGCACGGCAGACACCTCGACCTACGCCTTTGGTGGCAGTTCCTGCGTCATCAGGAGCAGATGCAGCTACTGGAGCTGGTGAGTCCTTGATTGCACCACACTGTAGGGGGGAGGATGGTTTCTCCACAGGGGACTCTGATAGTTCATCAGGTTTCAAGGACAAAGGTCAGCGCAAGCTGTTTAGGTACATTAGGAAGATAGCGGACGCAAAGGGGGCCAGCGTAGTAGGCTCAGTTAGCTTAGGGGCGCCGGGTGGATCCCAGGGACTGTCAGTCCTGGGTTCCCAGTCGGGTAGTCAGGCTTGCTCATCGAAGTCGCTAGTGGCCAGCACGTCGGATACTTATCCGTGCATCGTGCATTCGCTCCATTCCCATCTCAAACCGCGCATTGCTAGACGTATTAAGGAAGGGAGGTACGTTAAGATCTTTGAGCTGTCTAGGCTAGCACAGGATCTGAAAGAGAGAGTTGAAGAGGGGTCTGGCGACAAGAAAGCCAAGAGACCTGAGACATACGAGGAATGGATGCGGTGCTTCCGAGTATTGGCTTCCTGTTATCTGGAAGCTAACCCTCAACATAACCTAAATATCCTCAAGTATATGGAAGTCATCGATGACATTCATACTAGAGGTAAAGGGACAGCATGGCGTCAATATGACGCTGAGTTCCGGCGCAGGTTGGAATCTAATCCGATTCTTCATTTTGGAATGAAGGAAATGGATTTGTTCTCGGGCCTGGAGCTATCAGACAGCGCAGTCGTTACTCCCACGAGGCCGGCGTTGCCTAGCATGCCGAATAGGCAGTTTAGACGGCGGGGGGGGAGAGAGTGTTGGAAGTTCCAAGAGAAGCAGTGTGATAAAGGAACCCAGTGTCTCTTTCGTCACATCTGCATCTACTGCAGTGGGGCCCACGCGGGCTCTGAGTGCTCCAGGCGTCGTGATTCAAGCGGGGGGAGGCCCCCATTTAGACCGCAAGCTGCGGGAAAGGGCGCATACACCCCTGAGGCTAGGGGAAATTTGTAGCTTGCTTAGGGAATATCCAGATCAGGTAGCGGCTGGCTTCCTTAGATCCGGTTTGTCATATGGTTTTTGCATTCCAGTTAAGCGCCCCGTTTTTTCCTCCCCTATAGTTCGCAACCTTAAATCTGTTGCCCAGCATCCACAGGCCGTGGCCGTAGCCAAGGAAGTAGAGTTAGGGCGCATGGCCGGCCCTTATTTAAGTCCCCCTTTGGGGAACTTAGTTGTCTCCCCTCTAGGCATAGTGCCAAAGAAAGAGCCCGGGAAGTTCAGGCTGATACAGCATTTGTCTCACCCTGAGGGTGCGTCCGTGAACGACGCGCTCGATGAGGGAGACACGTCTGTTTCTTACCAATCCTTTGAATCCGCGTTGGCGGTTATTCAAGGGTTGGGGCGAGGGACGGAGATGGCGAAGGTTGACATTGAATCTGCCTTTCGCCTCCTGCCCATCCATCCGGGGAGTTTCTATCTGATGGGGTGCAGGTTTCAGGATCGGTACTACGTGGACCGCTGCTTACCAATGGGTTGCGCCATTTCGTGCGCTTACTTTGAGTTATTTAGTTCCTTTTTGCATTGGGCAGTGGTTCGCGAGTCCGGGCTGGAACATGTAGCGCATTATTTAGATGATTTCTTGTTGATGGGTAGGGCAGGATCTGGGGATTGCGCAAGGTTGCTCGCTAATATGATTCATCTTTCTTCGCGCCTAGGTGTTCCTTTGGCAGCGGAAAAGACGGAAGGGCCTGGTACGCGTATTGTCTTCCTGGGTATCGAAATCGATACCACGAAGGGAGAATGTCGGTTGCCTAGGGCTAAGATTGATTCTGCATTAGCAGCCATTCTAGCCATCAGAGAGGCTGGGAGGTCCACACTGCGTGACTTTCAGTCTCTGCTTGGCCTCTTGAATTTTGCGTCCAGGGTGATTCCTATGGGCAAGATTTTTAATCGCAGAATGGAGGCGGCAACCAGGGGACTTAGATTACCTAGGGCCCCGGTTAGGATTTCTGCAGATATCTTGAGTGACCTGTCAGTCTGGGCCTCATTTCTGCGCGATTTCAATGGCGTAAGGATTTGGTTACCCAAACCAGTCAGCAGCCAACAGCTGCACCTATACACCGACGCCGCTGGGGGTCATGGTTTAGGTGCCTATTTTGAGGGTTCGTGGTGCGCGGCGCCGTGGACGGCCGCATGGGGAAGCACAGGGTTGTTAAAAAACTTGACACTGCTGGAGCTTTTCCCCATCTTAGTAGCTGTTGAGCTGTGGCACGGGCGCTTACGGAACCGGGCGGTTACTTTCTGGTGCGATAATCTGAGCGTGGTGCACGCTATCAACAGGCTATCGGCTTCTTCCCCCCCAGTAGTTAACGTGTTGCGTCAGCTTGTCCTGCTCTGTCTGCGACATAACATTATGTCCACGGCGAGACATGTCCCCGGGGTCCGCAACGTGATAGCGGATTCGCTGTCCAGGGGTCAGTGGGATAGGTTTAGGGAATCTGCGCCTGCAGCTGAGGCGCGAGGTGACGTTTGTCCTGCTTATCTCTGGCAGGTGGTGAGTTCTGGGGAACTGCGCTAAGGTTGCTGCAAGGGTCGCTGGCGGCGAGAACATGGCATTCATACCGCAGGTATTGGGCCGAATGGGAGGACTTTCTGTCCATGCAGGGTTTATCCTGGAGCACGCCAGGCGTGCATAGCTTTTTGCAGTGGGTGGCGTGTTTACATGAGAAAGGAGTGGCGCCGGGCGCCATAGGCAGCAGGGCAGCGGCCGTTTCTTTCTTTTCCAAGTTATATGGAGTCCCAGATATGTCAAAGTCTTTTCTGGCCAGGGCAGCCATCAAAGGGGCACATAGGGTTACAGTGGTTAAAAAGGATATCAGAGAACCAGTAACTAGGGATAGGCTGTTGAGTATGATGAAGGTCCTCCCGATTGTCTGCAGTTCAGAGTATGAGGTTGTCCTCTTTTCAGCTGCATTTTCGCTGGCTTACTTCGCTGCGCTGCGTGTCAGCGAATTAGTGGCTCCATCCAAGGGCGCTAGGGGGTCTGCGCTGCTGATGGAGCATGTTAAGCTTGAGAGGGACGTGGTCCTGGTATTTGTGGCTCGATCCAAGACGGATCAGTTGGGGAAAGGGAAATGGCTCAATTTGCTATCGCAGGCGGAGCCATTAATTTGCCCGGTTCGGTGCTGTAAAAAGTATACAGACGTCAGGCCAAAAGTTGAGGGTGCGTTTTTGGTCCACGCTACCGGTTCCTTCTTATCTGTTTTTCAATTTAGAGTGGTTCTGAGAAAGGTAGTCTTGAGTTTAGGATGGGACCCCTCGGTGGTGGCCCCGCATTCGTTTAGGATCGGGGCTGCCACTGACGCGGCCATGGCAGGGTCGTCAGAGAAGGAAATCAAGGTCTTAGGGCGGTGGGCTTCAGACAAGTTTAAAAAATATATAAGACCGCTAAAGCGTGATGTTGTTGTTTAATACGTTAGATAAGTTCCAGTTGTTATTGTTGGTTAGGTTTGAGGAAGCCAGGTTGGTTCTATTTCTTTATTGTTACAGGTGGAGGGCGCCCGTGCATGAGAGTATGGATTGTGGGGCATTTGTATGTCCATTGGGCTGCCTTGCGTGCAGCGGCAAGCGCAGGAGGTTTGCAGTTGGGGTTGCCAGCGAGGAGGATAGGAATCCGGTGGCTTGGCAAGCGAGGGATGATGTGGTCGGAGTTGCCGACACAAGTGGCAGAGGCCAGAAGGCGCTGGGGGCGCCCTCATGTGATTGTTTTACATTTGGGGGGAAACGATGTTGGGACCATGCCTATGGGGGATTTGGCGAGTATGATGATAGCAGACATCAAATGGTTGGCGACCCAGTTTCCTGAGGTCAGGATTGTGTGGTCCCAGATTATCTCCAGGAATGTTTGGAGGCATATGAGCTCTCGCAAGGCAGGCTTTAGAGTGAAGAGGAAGCTCAATAGGGACATCAGCAAGGCTGTGTTAGCAGATGGGGGTAAGGTCATCACTCACGATAACATCCGAATTGACACCCCAGGGCTTTTCCGGAGGGACGAAATACACCTGTCGGATGTTGGGAATGATTTGTTTTTGGGGAACATCAGACGGGTTCTGGCTTCACTGAGTTTGTAGTGGCGGCAAGAGTTCCGTGTCCTCTTTGGGTGGCGGCAGAAGGGGTGCGACAAACATCCAGTAGGGACAGCCTGGGGGGTAATAAGAGGAGGGGGACAGGCGAGCACATATAACGACAGCCGCAAGGGCCGACGCTTGGTGGCTCCCTGCACGATCCCTCCTAAAAAATCCCCTAGGCTGTCGGGTATGGGGGGCGTCCCCCGTTCCCTTAGGGCGGTCGCACCCCTTGCTTTGGAGTTGTAGGACAGGGGTGCCTTTTTTCTTGCCAGCCAACGTTATTTGTTTATTAGGTTATTTAATTAAGTTATTTGTTTAATAAATACAACCCCTCTCCCCAGACGGGGGAAGGGGTTTTTTGCTCCCATAACTGGTGTCTGTGTCTTTTATTGGGTTATTGGGGTTAAAGTGTGTGTTTTTCCACGTAGCAGGTAAAGAGCTAGAAAGTTTTACCTTTAGGAAAGTGGAGGGCTGATTAAGCACGCAGCAACTTAAGGGTTAACTTTTGACTTAGTTGCTACGTGCATTAATGCATGTGTGTGTGTAGCTGGTCTGACAGCTAGAGGGAGTTGTTGCACAACCTATATTAAGGGCTGTAGGCAGGAAGTAGGGTCACTAACCTGTTTTCTGTCTTCCCTCCCTTCCCTCCCAAGTTACAGATGTTCGGTTCCAGTTATGGCGGGTGTGTTCCAGTTGACGGCGTGCAGGCGATGCTGGCAATAGTAACACTTTGGCTGGGGGCTGAATAGTCACTCGGACCTTTGTAAGTCCAAAGTGCTTTAATTTTCTGTTTTAGGGACCCCCCTTCGGAACTAACAGTCTTTTGGCTGAGGAACCGTTGTCTGCAGAGTTCGGGGGTCCCTCAACTTCAGTTGGTTAGGAACATGGCGTCATGTTCCTGTTGCGGCGGCAGAAGGGGTGCAACAAACATCCAGTAGGGACAGCCTGGGGGGTAATAAGAGGAGGGGGACAGGCGAGCACATATAACGACAGCCGCAAGGGCCGACGCTTGGTGGCTCCCTGCACGATCCCTCCTAAAAAATCCCCTAGGCTGTCGGGTATGGGGGGCGTCCCCCGTTCCCTTAGGGCGGTCGCACCCCTTGCTTTGGAGTTGTAGGACAGGGGTGCCTTTTTTCTTGCCAGCCAACGTTATTTGTTTATTAGGTTATTTAATTAAGTTATTTGTTTAATAAATACAACCCCTCTCCCCAGACGGGGGAAGGGGTTTTTTGCTCCCATAACTGGTGTCTGTGTCTTTTATTGGGTTATTGGGGTTAAAGTGTGTGTTTTTCCACGTAGCAGGTAAAGAGCTAGAAAGTTTTACCCTTAGAGTTTAAGTCTGAGGCCCCTGGGGACTACATTATTGTATATATAGAAATTGTTCATGCCCAAATTCCATTGTTTTTTCATTTGTTTTTTCAGGGTTTTCTTAAGATTTTTGAGGGATTCCTACCATGAGGAATTGGTGGAATTAGCACCTGAGCTTTTAGTTTTAAATTCTAAAGTATCCTTCTCGAGTTTGTCAGACCATTGTTTTAATTCTTCACTAAGGTCAAATTCAGCCATCCTGTACTTAATGTGCTCTACTTCTATATAGAGAGGGTTAAATTACCCAACTGGAGAGACATACAGAGATAAGGAGAACACAGAAGTGGCACTTTTAAGGGGGAAAAACAGGATTAATTAGGTATAGTTATAGAAATTACAGCTATTCTCTAATTGGTCGCCACTTTATTTTAAATTTCATTAAAGGTTTTTTAGTTATTACAGCTCTTTTTCTGGTTTGATAAAGGCATGTATACGGGACGAAAATGCGTTACCTTGACTTAAAAGTACTGTTTAACTCATTCTTGTCTGTTGGTCGGTGTGTGAGGGTTGTCCCCACCCAACGCCGAGGTATCCAGTTATCGGACGGGAATCTTGGGACCCCTGGGAGAAGCTTTGTCTCTCTAATTTTTTATCAGCTTACCTATGTTGTAAAAAGGAAATTTATGCTTACCTGATAAATTTATTTCTTTTACGATATGACGAGTCCACGGATTTCATCCTTACTTGTGGGATATCGCCTCCTGGTCAGCAGGAAGTGGCAAAGAGCTCCACAGCAGAGCTGCATATATATAACCCCTCCCTTCCCTCCCCCTCCAGTCATTCGACCGAAGTTAGGAAGAGAAAGGGAAAGGCCAAGGAGCAGAGGTGACTGAAGTTTAATAAACATAAAAATCAAAACCTGTCTTTCTAAAAATAACAGGGTGGGCCGTGGACTCGTCATATCGTAAAAGAAATAAATGTATCAGGTAAGCATAAATTTCCTTTTCTTTTACAAGATATGACGAGTCCACGGATTTCATCCTTACTTGTGGGATACAATACCAAAGCAATAGGACACGGATGAAAGGGAGGGACAATACAGGGACCTAAACTGAAGGCACCACTGCTTGAAGAACCTTTCTCCCAAAAACAGCCTCAGAAGAAGCAAATGTATCAAATTTGAAACATTTGGAAAAAGTATGAAGAGACGACCAAGTAGCAGCCTTGCAAATCTGTTCAACAGAAGCATAATTTTTAAATGCCCATGAGGAAGCCACAGCCCTAGTAGAATGAGCCTTTATTCGTTCAGGAGGTTGCTGTCCAGCAATCTCATATGCCAAACGGATGATACTCTTCAGCCAAAAAGAAAGAGAGGCAGCCGTAGCTTTCTGACCCCTATGTTTCCCAGCAAAAACCACAAACAAAGAAGATGTTTGACGAAAATCCTTAGTCGCCTGCAAATAAAATTTTAAGGCACGAACTACATCCAAGTAATGTAGCAGACCTTTATACATAAGTAGTGATACTTTTGCTTATATATGTATTTACCTGACCAGGTTTAACACTACCCTCTCTCTACATATTTTACCCACTAGCCAATTCAGCATTCCACTGGATTACTCCCACCACTAGAATGCATCCCCCTAGTTCTTAACCAGCATTGATAGGGAAGAACATTGTCAGCCAAAAGTGTCACAGATATGTTCTCATTCTAGCTAAGCAAATTAATATCTCACACGCTCTCACTAAATGATTCTTTTTAATGTATTATAGTGAGCGTGGAGAAGAAGTGCAGAATGGATATCAACTAGCTTCAAAGAATGAGACAAACAAGTTACTTCAATCTATACGACCAAACCTGTATATGATTATATGAACACTAATCGGTCATATGGTTTATTTACAGAACAAGGATTGTTATATATTATAGCACATTGCGTGAACACTTGGCAATGAGCTAGTCTATACTTGTCTATGAATACTTGTCTATAAATTGTGTAATGCTGTCTAATAGAAACAGTGTAAATGTAACCCGTATGTGGTAGGGAGCTGTGGCACGAAAGAGTGTATATCCATTGGTCTGTTTTCTTTAGGGAGTGCACCTGGCGGACCTATGGAGGTGTGAGTGGGTGTTTTTAAGTTCACTATGTATCATGTTTAAGTAGGTAATGAGTAAGGCCAAGGGCTGAAATGCGTATACCTTTTTTGTTTAGCTCACCACACCAGTAATTTAACCCCTGGGGTGTTTATCCCCTCCACTTTGGTGCATTGTTTCGCCATTTTTTGTGAGTTATATCACTCATGTAGCAGATTGCTACCTGTAAATAAATTCTTTTGTTTCGCAATTACCCGCTTCTGTGCCTCCTATTTTTCTATTTTATGTAGCAGACGCTCCTTCTTAGAAGAAGGGTTAGGACATAATGAAGGAACCACAATTTCCTGATTAATATTCTTGTTAGAAACAACCTTAGGAAGAAAACCTAGTTTGGTACCTAACTCCACCTTATCAGCATGGAAAATAAGATAAGGTGGATCACATTGTAAAGCCAAAAGCTCAGAAACTCTGCGAGCAGAAGAAATAGCAACCAAAAATAAAACTTTCCAAGATAACTTAATATCTATGGAATGCATGGGTTCAAATGGAACCCCTTGAAGAACTTTAAGAACTAAATTCAAACTCCACGGAGGAGCAATTGGTCTAAACACAGGCCTGATTCTAGTCAGAGCCTGACAAAAAGACTGAACATCTGGAACATCTGCCAGACGTTTGTGTAGCAAAATGGACAAAGCAGAAATCTGTCCCTTTAAGGAACTTGCTGACAACCCTTTCTCCAAACCTTCTTGGAGAAAAGCCAAAATTCTTGGAATCCTAACTTTACTCCATGAGTAGCTCTTGGATTCGCACCAATAGAGATATTTACGCCATATCTTATAGTAAATCTTTCTAGTAACAAGCTTACGTGCCTGAATCAAGGTATCAATGACCGAATCAGAGAACCCTCGCTTAGATAAAATGAAGCGTTCAATATCCAAGCAGTCAGTTGCAGAGAAACTAGATTTGGATGATGGAAGGGCCCCTGAATGAGAAGGTCCTGCCTCAATGGAAGTTTCCACAGAGGCAGAGAGGACATGTCCACCAGATCGGCATACCAAGTCCTGCGAGGCCACGCAGGAGCGATGAGAATCACTGATACCCTCTCCTGTTTGATCCGAGCAATCACCCGGGAAAGAAGAGCAAACGGCGGGAACACATAAGCTAGGTTGAATGACCAATGCACTGCCAAGGCATCTATCAGTTCGGCCTGAGGATCCCTGGACCTGGATCCATTCCTTGGAAGCTTGGCATTCTGTCGAGATGCCATCAGATCCAATTCCGGTCTGCCCCACCTGAGAATCAGGGTAGCAAAGACCTCCAGATGAAGTTCCCATTCCCCCGGATGAAACGTCTGTCTGCTCAAAAAATCCGCTTCCCAGTTGTCCACTCCTGGGATATAAATTGCTGACAGATAACAAGAGTGAGCCTCCGCCCACCGAATTATCTTGGATACTTCTGTCAACGCCAAGGAAATCCTTGTTCCTCCCTGATGATTGATGTAAGCCACAGTCGTGATGTTGTCCGACTGAAATCGGATGAACTTGGCCGAGGCCAATTGAGGCCAAGCTTGAAGTGCATTGAGTCTTCAGGGAATTCCAGACTGCCCCCCATCCAAGGAGGCTGGCATCCGTTGTCACTATCACCCATGAAGGTCTGCGGAAGCACGTCCCTTGGGACAGATAATCCGGCGACAACCACCAAAGAAGAGAGTCTCTTGTCTCCTGATCCAGATCTATCTGAGGAGACAAATTTGCATAATCTCCATTCCACTGTCTGAGCATGCTCAGTTGTAGAGGTCTGAGATGAAACCGCGCAAATGGAATTATGTCCATTGCCGCTACCATCAATCCGATTACCTCCATGCACTGAGCCACTGATGGCCGAGGAGTGGACTGAAGAGTTCGGCATGTCTCCAGAATCTTTAACATTCTGACTTCCGTCAAAAAGATTTTCATGGATACGGAATCTATTAGAGTTCACAGGAAAGGAACCTTTGTCTGTGGAATTAGTGAACTATTTTCTAGATTCACCTTCCACCCATGAGTCCTTAGAAAGCACAGAACCATGTCGGTATGGGACTCTGTCAGTTGAAAAGAAGACGCCTGGATTAGAATATTGTCTAGATAAGGCGCCACTCCAATGCCCCGCGGTCTGAGAACCACTAGCAAAGACCCTAGAACTTTCATGAAGATCCTGGGAGCCGTGGCCAGCCCGAAGGGAAGAGCCACAAACTGAAAATGTTTGTCCAGGAAGGCAAACCTTAGAAACTGGTGATGATCTCTGTGGATAGGAATGTGCAGATATGCATCCTTTAAGTCCACGGTAGTCATATATTGACCCTTCTGGATAAATGGAATAATTGTCCGAATTGTTTCCATCTTGAAGTATGGGACTCTAAGAAATTTGTTTAGACTCTTGAGATCTAAAATGGGTCTGAACGTTCCCTCTTTTTTGGGAACCACGAAAAGATTTGAGTAAAACCCCCGTCCCTATTCCTGTATTGGAACGGGACAAATTACTCCCATAGTAGAGAGGTCTTTTACACAACGTAAGAACGCCTCTCTTTTTATCTGGTCTACAGACAATCGTGAAAGAAGAAACCTTCCCCTTGGAAAGGAATTTTTGAACTCCAGTTGGTACCCCTGGGACATGATTTCTAGTGTCCAGGGATCCTGAACATCTCTTATCCAAGCCTGGACAAAGAGAGAAAGTCTGCCCCCTACTAGGTCCGGTCCCGGACTGGGGGCCGTCCCTTCATGCAGTCTTGGGAGCAGCAGCAGGCTTCTTGGGTTGTTTACTTTTGTTCCAAGCCTGATTGGGTCTCCAGACGGGCTTGGACTGTGCGAAGTTCCCTTCCTGTTTAGCGGAAGAGGAAGAAGAGACACCCTTGAAATTTCGAAAGGAACGAAAATTACTCTGTCTCCTTTGTTTGGACGTCTTGTCCTGAGGGAGGAGATTACCCTTACCTCCCGTAATGTCAGAGATAATCTCTTTCAATTCAGGCCCAAATAAAGTCTTTCCTATGAAAGGGATAGCTAATAGTTTAGATTTAGAGGATACATCCACAGACCAGGATTACAACCATAAGGCTCTGTGTGCTACAATGGCCAAACCTGCATTCTTAGCCGCCAACTTGGTAATCTGAAAGGCGGCGTCTGTAACAAAGGAATTGGCTAGCTTAAGGGCCTTGATTCTATCCAATATTTCCTCCAAAGGAGTCTCAGTTTTAAGAGACTCTTCTAGGGCATCAAACCAAAAGGCAGTCGCAGTTGTAACTGGTACAATGCAGGCCGTTGGTTGCAACAGAAACCCTTGGTGAACAAACAGCTTCTTTAGAAGACCCTCCAACTTTTTATCCATAGGGTCCTTGAAAGCACAACTGTCCTCAATAGGAATAGTCGTACGCTTAGCTAGAGTAGAAATAGCTCCCTCCACCTTAGGAATCGTTTGCCAGACATCCCTAACAGTGTCAGGTAAAGGGTACATTTTCTTAAATATAGGGGAAGGAGAGAAAAGTATACCTGGCCTTTCCCATTCCTTGTTAATAATTTCCGAAATTCTTTTGGGAATCGGAAAAACATCAGCGTAACAATTTCTCTGGAGGGACTACAATAGAGTCACAGTCGTCCAGAGTTAACAAAACCTCCCGCAATAACAGACGAAGGTGTTCAAGCTTAAATCTGAAGGACATCACGTCCGAATCTGTTTTGGGTAATGCACTACCTGAGTCAGACAGTTCTCCTTCTGATAAAATCTCCCTACCCCACCTTCAGAGTCCTGGGAGGGAAGATCGGAGATCACCATCAAGGAATCAGAAGTCGCCTGAACTACCTGGGTCTCTATTCTACTACGTTTACCCTGTAGTACTGGCAACCTAGATAACACTTCTGTAAGGGTTGAGGACATAACTGTAGCCATATCCTGCAGAGTGAATGATGCAGACACTGATGAAGAACATGACGTCGCTTGTGTGGGCGTTATGGGCTGAGACGCTTGGGATTGAGTTTTATCCTGAACCTCATCATCCTGAGTACAATCATTATTATCATCAGATAAGAAAATTTGTTCCTTACACTCTAATGCCCTAGTTATACATGAGGGACAAAGTGTAACAGGGGGTTCCACAATGGCATGTAAACACATAAGGCATGCACTATGTTCATCCATCTTAATAAAGTGAAAAAATAGAAAAAATGAGCACTCACAGAATTCTATTGAAAAAATAAATATATTGAGTACTGTGTCTTTAAGACTCAAATCACATATATGTCCGTCTTTTTTATTTTTTAAAAGAAATAAATATCCGTTTTCTTTTATTGCAAAGGAGAAGTTCTAAGATAAACCTTCCCTCTTACACCATGTATTATGATTTTGTAATAATCCACAATTATAAGGTATAGACTGTTTCTAATAATAAAAACTTCGTCCCCCTCTGCTGCGGCTCCTACCTGCACCTGTGACCGGACAATAATAACCACATACGTATCCGGAAGAACAGGCTAGAAGGCTGAGACGATCGCACTATCACCAACTGACTGCGCTATGAAAGCGCGCAAAGTCTAGCTCCGCCCCTCGTGGGTGTAATGTAATATGCTCTATGAAAATAAGCAACATCCGCCATTAACCGGAGATAAGAGTATTCATATGCACTCCGGAATAGGCATATAACAATAAACGTACAGATATCTGTTAAACCTTGTGTCTACAGCCCCATAACAATGGCCCCCACACAACTCCCTAGCGCTTCAAGGCACACACGCCTGAATGTCTAGAAAGCATATACACAATAATCCCCAGTTTCTCCCTCTTTAAAAAACTTAGTCAGAGAACTTGGCACCTTATGTCATGTTGTATATATATACCAGCGCTTCTAGTTAATAAATCGCTAGAGTGTCTGGTTCTGTGCTGTACTTACATACCAATCCCCAGCATAGGGAAAATACAGTCCATCTGAGAGTCTGTTCCCCAGAATAAAAGAACTGCACTTACCTTTATGCCGAGTCTTCACAGTGTCAAGAGGTGCTCCATATCCTCCTGAGGTCCTGTGAAACAGAAAAAGTCTTAGTTAAGATTTTCTAAGACTTTGTACATCACCCAGCACAATCCTGGGAGGCACAGTGGAGACAAAAATCCACCAGTTCCCACAGTCTAAAAAGACTACTTGAAGCTGCTCTGTAATAAAATAGTACACTATGGCACCATTTAAAAACAAAAAATTCTTGATTGAAGAATCTAAACTAAACAACTCACTTTACCTCTTCCTATCACTAACACGGGCAAAGAGAATGACTGGAGTGGTAGGTAAGGGAGGGGTTATATTTGCAGCTCTGCTGTGGAGCTCTTTGCCACTTCCTGCTGACCAGGAGGCAATATCCCACAAGTAAGGATGAAATCAGTGGACTCGTCATATCTTGTAAAAGAAAAATATTTAAAAACGTATTCCTTATACCAATCTGCCCAGCAGCATATTTATAACAGTAATAATAACTCTAATTAGCCCTCGGATTGTAAGGGCTTAGTTTATATCTACTTTAATGCTGCTGGCTCTGATATTTCCATTCATTTAATTAAAAAAAACAATATGGAAGGTTAATGATACGACTGGGTTCAAGTGTTTTTAACTTTAAAGGGACATAATACGCATATGCTAAATCACTTGAAACTGATGCAGTATAACTGTAAAAAGCTGACAGGAAAATATCACCTGAGCATCTTTATGTAAAAAAGGAAGATATTTTACCTCACAATCTCCTCAGCTCAGTAGAGTTAGTTCTGTGTAAAAAGTTATACTCAGCTGCTCCCAGCTGCAGGTAAAAAAATTAAAAAAATGAAGAAATGAACAGCAGCCAATCAGCATCAGCAGTGCTGAGGTCATGAACTCTTACTGTGATCTCATGAGATTTGACTTAACTCTCATGAGATTTCATAGTAAGCTTCCTTTACCTGATTGGTGAAATAATATGAGAGTTCACGATGCTCATCCCTTCAGTTGTCCCGGGACAGACACACTAATATGCTGCTTAGAAATCCTTTACAATGGGAGGTGGCTACTGAGGAACTTTTGAGGTAAAATATCTTTCTTTTTTACATAGAGATGTTCAGGTGATATTTTCTAGTCAGCTTTTTACAGCTATGCTGCATCACTTTCAAGTGTTTAAACATTTGGGTATTATGGCCCTTTAACTTATGCTATTGTATGTGTGGGAATTTTTTTCTTTTTTTCAAACATTTTTGCTAATAAACTTTATAGTATGAATGAATTTAATTTATAATTAAATTTTTTCCTTGATTGTTACTTGGGCTAAGTCATAATTTGATACACAGATCAGAGCTATCTATATACAATTGTATATCCTATTACAATTACTCTGTTAGTTGTGCTCTGTTTCTTGCTCTGAATCTGTGGCAGGAAATCCTAACCTCTATATATTATATATATTATTTACTTTACCTCATTGGTTATATTATATTGGTCTCCTGCCCATAGCACACTTTGCCTTCCCCCACCCCTTACTGATTCTAATGGATATATACTATGCTTTATAGTATATATACAGTATATATATATATATATATATATATATATATATATATATACATGTAGCCCTCAGTTTACGCCAGGGTTAGGTTCCAGAAGGAATGGTTGTAAATAGAAACCGTTGTAAATTGAAACCCAGTTTATAATGTAAGTCAGTGGGAAGTGAGGGAGATAGGTTCCAGGCCCCTCTCAAAATTGTCATAAGTAACACCTAATACATTATTTTTAAAGCTTTGAAATGAAGACTTTAAATGATAAACAGCATTATAACTCTAAAAAAATAATCACACAACACAGACTTCACTTGCATTTTTCTGCAAACAGTTCTTTCTATGCATTCCAATCTGGACTGATTTATAGACAGGAAGATCTTGTTCCTTTGAAATCTGCTTGATAGCTCAGGTCTGGTTAAACTGATTAATTTCAGCGTGCTTGGCTTTGCTGCAACACAAGCGGACAGCTCCACCTACTGGCTATTTTAATCAATGCACTGCTTCTCAATGCTTTTCAATAGAAGTCACATGGCTGGAAAAAAAGGTTGTTATTCTGAAACTGTGTAAATTGAACCGTTGTAAAACGAGGGCCACCTGTATGTGTATATATATATATATATATATATATATATTTGGACTTATATTTTTTTCTCACTTTTTATATATTTTGTTTGGTCAAATTTAAATTTAAATAGATTTTAATCTGTTGAAATAAAGTTACATATTTTAGAAATAGCTGCACCCTATAGCTCCCTTTTCTAGCCCCATACCCCTATATTGTAATTATCAGGAGTGGGTAGCACCAGGGTATCTTTATGAGACCCCTGTAATTTCTATAACTATACCTAATTAATCCTGTTTTTCCCCTTAAAAGTGCCACTTCTGTGTTCTCCTTATCTACATACACCCTCCTAAAATTTACACTTACTAAATCTATGTAATGAATATTCATTCTTCTGCTGCAACAGTTCCTCTTGATCTTTGCCACATTCCAGCTTTTCTGAAGAGCTCCCTACTATATTTTTTAAAATATGTAATTGTGATTGGTTAATCAGGTTTGTGGATGAGCAGCATAGCCAGTCTTCTCATTGGTTAATAAATATTCTTAAACGGATCCTAAAGAGAGGGAAGTAAAATGGTAGTTTAGTTGATGAATTTTATATTTTTTTGTAATTAAAAGGGTAGGTTTTGGGAATAGGGTTATGTGGCAGGGAATGCATTGTGTTTGTGGTTAGTTTTAGTAAGAGATATTTGTTATGGGGAGGGGATCATGTAAATGAGGGTACAGTAGATGGGACATGTGGCAGGGGTGTTTGGGTATATTGTGTAGGGCAGTGATTTGCAACTTTTTTTTGCCGTGGCACACTTTTTTACATTAAAAAATCCTGTAGCACACCACCATCCCAAAATTTTACAAAATCACACATTGTAGCCTAATACAGGATATATATATATATATATATATATATATATATATATATATATATATACACACACACACACACACTGTACTGTGCTGTCATGCCATGCCTCCTACAAACTATACATGACATATTGACATTCATTCACAAACACCCCCGCACTGTTGTCAGTCTGCCGCGGCACACCTGAGGATCTCTCACGGCACATTAGTGAAAAACACTGGTGTAGGGGGTGTTTGTGTTAGGGGATTACAATTAAAAGACAAATTTCCAGTTTACATCTATTATCAGATTTACCTCCTTTTAGTATCCTTGAAACTTGCCCCTTTTCCCTGAGGGTATACTGAAGTACATACACATGGTTTGGACATAATCTGATGCAGCAGTGTGTATAGCAAAAGGCGATTTAGAGTGCAGCGACTTTAGGGTCTCTATATTAAAACTCCAGGGTGACCAGGTTTTGAAAGTTAAAAAATTGGACATTCAACTACCATTCCGAATTTAAGCTGGTAATCATATACTGAATCAGTGTATTGTGGGCATCAATTCTCTCCTCAGTCTTTTAGACAAACACCAATGATAAAAAGTAAATGTAGTTTAAAGGGATATTAAACCCAATTTTTTTCTTTCATGATTCAGATAGAGCATGACATTTTAAGCAACTTTCTAATTTACCCCTAGTATCAATTTTTCTTCATTCTCTTGCTATCTTTATTTGAAAAAGAAGGCATCTAAGCTAAGGAGCCAGCCAATTTTTGGTTCAGACCTGGACAGCACTTGTTTCAGGTAGACTGACATTTAGCAACCCAGGTTGTGAACCAAAAATGGTCCGGCATCTAAACATACATTCTTGCTTTTCAAATAAAGATAGCAAGTGAATGAAGAAAAATTGATAATAGGAGTAAATTAGAAAGTTGCTTAAAATTACATGCTCTATCTGAATCATGAAAGAAAAAAATGTGGGTTCACTGTCCCTGGACGCAGAAGCTTTTAAACTGCAGTAGTGAAATGGACACTAAAGTTAAAAAAAAAAAAAAATCTTTCAAAATTCAGGTAAAGCATGCAACTAATAAAAAAAAAACCTTTCCAATTCACTTCTATTTTTATGTACAGTTTCTGAGGCACCAACTCCAAACAAGCATGTGCACGAGCTCCCAGTGTATATGCATACAAGTCTGTGATCTGTTGATGGCAGTCAGATGATGCAAGGGACCGGCAAAACAATCTATTGGTCATTTGAAATTCAGAGTAAGTGCTATTGCATTACCCTTTTTACTATGCATTTGTTGATTATGCAATTCTACTGTATTTAACGGCCCTTTAATGTTAAAGGGACAGTCTACTCCAGAATTTGTAATGTTTAAAAAGATAGATAATCCCTTTATTACCCATTTCCAAGTTTTGCAGAGCCAACACGGTTATATTATTATACTTTTTACCTCTGTGATTACCTTGTATCCCTGCCCCCTGATTTAATTTCTGTTGACAGACTTGCACTTGGAGAGAGCACAATGCTATATATATGACACACAGCCAAAAGACTATTTGTAGGTATTCTGACACTGGTACAGCATAGCCAGGGGACTTAGCTTGCTCTCCTCATGACACACTTTTTTCTTTTTTTTAGGTCCCTACCTGCCCTATTCTTATCAGGGACATGCCAAGTAACACTAATGCCCTTCACAGGGGGTTACTTTGGCTATAGTCTGGAGCCTTGGAGCATGTTATGCAGTTTCAATATAAGTGTCAAATGTGTTATTGAGCTTAATGTAAAGGGTTCTCTAGCAATGTTATTGTTTATGTGTATTTCTGGTGTCTCTAAATACCCTGCAATTATGCACTATAAAAAAGGAATCTGTCCCCACTAATAGGAATAATTTACTGATAACCCTCGCTGTACATACATTACATGTGTTTTGTTTTGTATTGACCACTATGTCAGGTCAATACACTCTGTTAGAGCTATTTACCTCAAATTGAGCATGCAATTCAGCTGCAGTCTTTCACTTCCTCTAAGGAGTTATGTACTGTGAATGTTGCTCAGGAGGCTTCTACTCACTTTATCCCTGAGTTTAAGAATAGCTAGCAAGGCTAAGGCAGCATATTTAATGACTATTTTTATTGAGTTTTATACTCTTATAAAACTCTCTGCTGATAAAGCACTACATGCTGTATATACACAAAGGAGTAATCACTTATTCCTAAGGGTTCAGATTTGATAACATCCTCTATACAGGTGTTTTTGCAAAGACCTTTAGGCAGCTGTACACCGCAGCACATTCTTATGTGATCTACTGTATACCCAATTTACTCTGGGCCAGATTACAAGTGGAGAGCTATCGTTAGCGCTAAGAGCGTAAATACGATCGCTAGATCGCTGTGTTCTTTGCGCTTAAATCCATATTACAAGTGGCACGCTGTTAAAATGACTGCATATTTGTTTGCACAAACTCGTGTTAATTTGCGCTTCCTATATTTTTTATGGGTATCGTCGAGCTGTTATATGCGTTCGTATTACAAGTTGAAAGTAAATGCAATCACTCAAACGCAATTGCATTTACCGCTCAAACTACTTATTTATACTGTTAACCTCTAAACCGCCACAAACCCCACCGCAAAGGAAGCTTCTACACTATTAACCACTAAACCGCCACACACCCCATATTGCAAAGTCTATACTACACTATACACCCCTAAACCGCCAGCCCCCCAATGCAAAGTATCCCTATAACATCTAAACCCCCTAACCTAACACCCCCTAAGTTAACCCCAAATAAACTAACCCTACCTTTACCAAAAAAAAACTAACTTCCCTTAAAAAAATTAAAACTTACCTGTGAAATAAAAAAAATCTTACCTTTTAAAATAAAAAAACTACCATTACTATTAAAAAACATACCATTACTATTAAAATTAAAAAAAACTAACATTACCAAAAAAAACAAATACAATACTTTAAAAAAAAAACTAAACTAAAATTACAACAAAAAAACCCCTAACATGATAAAAAAACTGCCCTTACAAAAAGTAACAAACACTAACCTTACAAAAAAATGACAAAAATTACTAAAAATAAAAAAAAAGAGTTATGCCTATTCTAATAGCCCAAAATAAAAAAAACACCAAGAATAAAAAACAAACCCTATTCTAAAACTAAACTACAAATAGCCCTTAAAAGGGACCTTTGTAGGGCATTGCCCTAAAGTGATTAAGCTTTTTTGGTGAAATAAAAAAAACACCTTTCAACATTAACCCCCCCCAAAAAATTAAAAACTATCTAAAAAAACTCTAATCTGATAAGGGCATTTGGCTGGGCATTGCCCTTAAAAGAGCATTTAGCTCTTTTGTTGCCCATAAGGTGCGACAAAAAGTTGTTGAGCTTCACAAAATGGGAAGTGGCTATAAGAAAATAGCAAAAGCTTTGAAAATGCCCATTTCCACCATCAAGGCCATAATTAAAAAGTTCCAGTCAACTGGAAATGTTATGAATTAACCTGGAAGAGGACGTGTGTCTATATTGTCTCAACGCACTATGAAGAGGATGGTTCGAGTGGTCAAAATATCTCCAAGGATCACAACTGGAGAATTGCAGAAGTTAGTTGCGTCTTGGGGTCAGAAAGTCTCCAAAACTACAATCCAATGTCACATACATCATCATTGTTTGGAGGGGTTTCAAGAAAAAAAGTCTTTACTGTCATCCAAAATAAACTCAAGCGTCTTCACACTAAATTGAGACAGAACAAAAGCTAGAAAAACTTCCATGCTTGTCCACAAGGCAAGTGCCACTCAGTGTGCAGTCTCTTTTAGCACATTATGCCTTTCACAGAGAAAAAATATCCTGTAGCATATCAGTCTGACTCTGCCCAATGACAGTCCAGCGCCGAAATACCAGGCAATTCGTCTCTGAACAAGAGAAAGAAACAAATCCCAGACATATGTTTCGGCCTCTCTTGGGCCTCGTCAGTGAGGTGCAGTTGCATCTCTCTAGGGCATATGTGCAAGGAGTCCACATCTGGTTTCCCCTTTTTACTCATAGGGAGACCTAAGAGTAATTTGCATAAAAACAAGAAAATAGAGAGACGCACTAAACTGAGACAGAAGAAAAGCTAGAAAAACTTCCATGCTTGTCCACAAGGCCAGTGCCACTCATTGTGCAGTCTCTTTTAGCACATTATGCCTTTCACAGAGAAAAAATATCCTGTAGCATATCAGTCTGACCCTGCCCAATGACAGTCCAGCGTCGAAATACCAGGCGTCTCTCTATTTTCTTGTTTGGTTGTAACTGTATACCACCCGGCCGTCTGATGAGGCCATCGGCAAAAGAGTATCGGAAGTCACTCAGCTCAAACTAGCTGAGCTCCACAGAGCTGCAGGGGGGAGTCCAGCATCCACTTCCCAGCCGGTGACCCGGTCCCCAAAGTTGTTGTATGAGGCATTTAGAGTCTTCAAGGAGGAGGAAGATGACATTGACTGCTACTTGCAAGTTTTTGAGACCCAGTGTGCGCTCCGAGAAGTGGCCAGTGCCGACAGGGTCTTCATTCTGCTTGGCAAAATATCTGGTCAAGCGCTGGATGCCCTCCACACCGTCCCTGCTGAGGATCAAAGGGACTACGACAAGATCAAGGAGCGACTCCTGACCCAAGATGGCCCACCATCAGCTGTTCCGAGAGCTCAAGCGAAAAGAGGGGCAGCCTTACACGGAGTGGATACATCGGTTCACCCGTGCCATGAACTCCTGCTTCGTGGGGTGCAAAGTGAGCACCTTGGCAAAGGCTTCCCAGCTGATTCTGCTAGAACATTTCTACGATGCTGTACCAGCGGAGGTGAGGGAATGGGTTCGAGATAGGTGACCTGAAACAGTGGATCTAGCCGCTATTTTGGCGGACCAGTATACCGACGCCCGGTGGCAGGATGACCCCCTGCTCCGCTCCAGCTGGCCCTCGCTAGCCGACCGCTCCCAGGCAGCATCAGACCCGACCACCTCTGGCTCCGCCAGCCAGGTCCAACACGCCCCGCAAGTGCTTCATCTGCAGACAGGTCGGTCACATCCAGTACCATTGTCCGACCCAGTCCAGCCCCCCCTCCGGGCCACAAACCAGAAAGCCCCCACCGACCCAGTGGGTAAAAGCCCCTGCAAGGACCTATCAATCCGCTGCCCACTACGAGTACACAGAGGACCCTACCGGGTGGCAGGTGAGGAAGTGGGGGTGGTGCATGAAGTCTGTGTTGCCATGGTTGACAATTGTGGCCACCATCTACAGGATGTCTGGGTTGATGGGCAGGCAGCCAAAGGATTAAGGGACACTGGTGCCACAATAACCCTGATCCAAACCCACCTTGCTCCCACCTCTAGCCCAACTGGGAGGACCCTCTCCGTTCGAGTGGCCGGAGGAGCCACTCTCCAAGTTCCCACAGCCCTTGTACACCTGCACTGGGGTGCAGGATCCTGGAATGTAGAGGTAGGCATCATGCCCAAGCTCCCTGCCGAGGTCTTGTTTGGAAACCACCTTAGTCACCTGATTTCTACTTATGTGGGAGAACCCCTCCGGGAGGCTTAGGGAATACTGTAAAATGTGTGGGGTATGCCAGAAAATAGGGAAAACTGGGGACAACTCTAAAGCCCCCCTCCACCCTCTCCCCATCATTGACGAACCATTTAGCAGAGTAGTGGTAGACATAGTGGGTCCATTAGCCCGGCCCAGTCACTCAGGGAAGAAATACATCCTCACCGTAGTAGACTATGCCACTCGGTACCCGGAGGCAGTCCCGCTGGCTAATATCTGGGCCGAGACAGTAGCCGATGCCCTGTTCAAGATATTCACCAGGGTGGGCTTCTCCCAGGAGATAATCTCTGATCAGGGAACACAGTTCACTGCAGAGGTTACTAGAAAACTATGGGAACTGTGCAGGATTAAGCCCCTGCACAGCGCCCCGTACCACCCCCAGACCAATGGGTTATGCGAAAGGTTTAATGGGACCTTTCCCAGTTGCTGAGAGTTGCTGAGAGTGTTCTCGGCCATGCACAAGGACTGGGAAAGATTCCTGACACACCTCCTTTTTGCATATAGAGAGGTGCCCCAGGAATCCACAGGGTTTCCCCCCTTCAAACTGCTACATGGTAGGAAGCTAGGGGCCCCCTAGACCTCGTCTGGTGGAATTGGGAGGGGAACACCAGAGAAGAGGGGCCCTCCATTTTGGAGTACGTCCTCCGCCTCCGGGATAGGCTAAAGGAGCTCACGACCAGGTACGAGAGAACCTCCAGGGCGCACAGCGCAAGCAGAAGAGATGGTACTACAGGAATGCTCATACACGAACCTTGAGTGTAGGACAAAAGGTGCTTTTCCTGAAGCCTGTCAAAACAGATAAGTTACAGGCTTCCTGGCACGGACCCTACCGATTGGTGGAACAGATAAACGGCACCACCTACCTGATAGCCAAATGTTCAGATGGACGAGTCCAGAGGGCCTTCCATGTGAACATGTTGAAAGCCTATTCAGAGCAGCCCCAGAACGTAGCCACTATATGTGCCCCAGCTGTGGAGGACTCGGAGAGTCTCCCGATGCCAGAGCTTCCCTTCCCAGATGAGGCTCCCTAAGGGATAACTGATATAACCTTAGATGAAAGGTAAAAGGGAAAACAGAGAGAACAAGTGTGCCAGCTACTAGAGAAATAACAGGAGATTTTCTCTAACCTCCCCGGGTACACCCCAGTAGCCCTCCACCGAGTAGAGACCCCAGGACAGCCCCCCTGCTCCAGGCCGCTTACAGAGTCCCAGAAGCAGTCCTAGACAATATGCATCGGTAACTCTGGGGAATGTTGGTCCTAGGTGTTGTTGAACCGTCCAGCAGTCCCTGGGCCTCACCGGTGGTGTTGGTACCCAAGAAAGATGTGACCACCCGATTCTGCATTGACTACCGTAAGCTCAATAACAGAACCACCACCGATGCCTACCCCATGCCCCGAGTCGATGACCTGTTGGACTTAATCGCCGGGGCAACTTTCTGACCACCCTCGACCTCTGTAAAGGGGTATTGGCAGATCCCCTTAGCCCCCGACTCCGTCCCCAAGTCCGCCTTCATCACCCCCTTCGGCCTATACCAGTTTAAGGTCATGCCGTTTGGGATGAAGAACGCCCCGGCCACATTCCAAAGAATGGTAGACCGCTTGCTGGATGGCCTCCAGGACTATGCCTGTGCGTACCTGGATGACATCACCATCTATAGTGACACCTGGGAAGACCATTTGGTCCACCTAGGCATCGTCGGAGCCGCCGAGCTAACTCTGAAGCCTGATAAATGCACCATCGGATGCTCGGAGGTCCAGTATTTGGGCCACCGAGTAGGCTGTGGAAAGCAGAGACCTGAGCCTGCTAAAATCAAAGCTGTGGCTAACTGGCCTACACCTTGAACAAAAACCCAAGTTTTAGCCTTTTTAGGAAACGCCGGGTATTACCGGTGGTTTGTTCCCAACCACAATGCCCTGGCCAAACTCCTGACTGACCTGACCCGCAAGCGCCTTCCCCGACAGTTCCTGTGGTCCCCGGAGTGTGAAGCGGCCTTTCAAAACCTCAAGAATGCATTAGTCTCTGCCCCAGTACTGGCCGCACCTAACCCAGAGCAAGGTTTTTCTGTCAATACAGATGCATCCATGTTCGGGCTGGGAGCAGTGCTAAGCCAGGTGGACCAAGAAGGACAAGACCACCCTGTAACCTACATCAGTAGGAAGCTGTTACCCAGAGAAGTAGGCTATGCGGCGGTGGACTGCAGGAGCTAAACCCCTAACCCCTTCTACCTCACCCCTGTTGTTTCTCAGCGGTTTTGGGCTCCTCAGAGCAACCGCGATCTCTGGAAGCTTCTGGTTGCTTGTTTTGTCCCACTGAACTTGTCTTGAAAGAGCTTGACTCTGACCATCACACCCCTCTTCTGCTGGCTGGACTCCTGGAACTCCCGGTTGGCCACATCACGGCCAAACACCCACTAACTTTAACCCTGGTTGCTCCAGTGGCCTTTTGCCCCAGAACTCCACTCTTTTGGGGATTGGTAGCCCTAGGGAGGACAGGAGGTGGGGGATTTATGGGAGGGGAGTACCTTTGGGAACCTGGGGTATTGGACACCCCTACCCCCATAACTTCCACTGACTGTATATTCGGTCCCCAGTAACGAATCACGCCACTTTTTGGACTGTGGCATCTGGGGACGCCGCTCCTCCAGGATCAACCCGAAACCGTCATCCCTGCATCCTGGGATTCTGTGGGACTGTGGGGGCTATGGAGGCGATGGTTTGTCTGGAGGGGTGGGAATGGCGGGAAAATTGTGGGAATGCCCAGTGTCTTATTAAGATGAGTTTCTGTATGTTGTGTGTTTGTCCCAATAAACTGTTCCTTTTTGTTCCACCTAAATGCTAGTTGTCTAGTAATTTGGGTGGGGATTGCTAAAATCACTTTCTCTCCGCAACATAGCGGCTGGTTCCAGGTGTTGGAAGATCGTTTCGGTGGAGCTACCCAGCCGTGGAAGCCGGTTATCCGTCACAGTAGCCATATGGAAAAGCACCTAATATGGCCTAAATATACCTAAATATGGGGGTGGCTCTTTAATATTTTCAGGCTGTTTTTCTGCCAGAGGACCTGGACATTTTGTTAGAATACATGGCATCATAGATTCTATGAAATATCAACAGATATTAAATGAACACCTGACTGCCTCTGCCAGAAAGCTTAAAATTGGCTGTGGTTAGATCTTCCGGCAGGACAATGATCTAAAACATACATCAAAATCAACACAAAACTGGTTTACTGACCATAAAATCAAGGTCCTGCCAGGCTGCCATGGCCATCCCAGTCCACTGACTTAAACCCCATAGAAAACCTGTAGAGTCCACGAATGTGGACCTCAAAACTTGCCTACCTATTTATTGGAGATCTCATATCTTTATAACCTTTGTGTGCAATATTTTTTTTTTATATTAGATGGTTTTATTATGAGTGTAATTATACTTTGTAATCCATTTTTGATGTGTTTTGTGCAACTTTTTAGTTTTGTGAAACAGTTAACGAGAGCTCTGAAGTCACGACAATCATTCTAGTGTGAATAGCGATTGCCCTCAAGTGAAAGTGTTTACTTTCAATTCATAATACAAGCGATAAGCCCAACAAGGGCCAACACTCACAATATACCCTTTATGACTTGCAAGTAAACGTTTGCACTCCACTCGTAATCTGGCCCTATATGTGTAATTTATATCTAGGATCATAGATTCTATCTGGACTAATTACTTTTGTACTTCATGAGATTGGGAGTTTTGTTCTCTTCAAAACAGAGTCCTCCTCATTGACCAGCGGTCCTGTCTCATGTTCCCAAACAGCAGCCTTTTAATAAGGATTTGTAGAATATGGGAATAAATAATCCCAGTATCAGTGTCGCCTCAGGGTGAAGGGTTTTACTCTAATCTGTTCATTGTCCAAAGGGATTTAAAGGATCATTTTCAGTTCCTGAGGTTTGGACAAACACTGCCAGCTTGTCACAGTTTAATCTGACTACGTATTTTCCCAAAAGTGTTGGTTACAATGTTGGTGGTGATCAGGATTCAGGGCATTTCATTTTCACCATCAATCGGTCCATCCAGGAGAGTGGTCTCTCCACCAGGACATTTTCGATTGCTTAGTGATCAAATGGGGCTTACTGGACATAGATCTAATGGCCTCTCACTTAAATCACAAGCTTCCAAGGTATTGTGGAACATCAAGAGATCCAAAGACTCACACCTTATGTCCTTCATGAGATCAGGAGGTTTGTTCTCTTCAAAGAAGAGTCCTCCTCATTGACCAGCGGTCCTGTCTCAAGTTCCCAAAAATCCTTCAGAGGTAGCAGCCTTTATATAAGGATTTTGAGGATATGGGAATAAATAGCCCCAGTGCCAGTGTCGCCTCATGGTCAAGGGTTTTACTCTAATTTGTTCATTGTCCCTATCAGCGGACTATCTCAGCTGTCAATCGGTCCATCAAGGAGAGTGGTCTCTCCATCAGGACATTTTCTATTGCTTAGTGATCAATTGGGGCTTATCGGGCATAGATCTGATGGCCTCTCACTTAAATCACAAGCTTCCAAGGTATTGTGCAACATCAAGAAATCCAAAGGCTCACACGATAGACGCCTTAATATATCCATGGGAATTTCATCTAGTATACCTGTTTCCTAGGTATGTTCTTCTTCCAAGAGGCATTGTTTGGATCAAACAGAAGTCAGCTTCAGTAATATTGATTGCTCCAGACTGACCCTGCAGAACATGGTATGCAGATCTAGTGCAGATGTCCACCTCCATGGCTCCTTCCTCTGAGATAAGGCATGTTGTCTCAAGTGCCTCTTTTCCGTCAGGATCTCAAATCTTTAAGCTTAACAGTGTTGAGACTGAACGCCTAGTTTGGAGACAGAGGTTTCTAAGGCAAGAAAGCCTGTGTCACAGAAGACTTTTCACAAAATTTGGAAGGAATATTTTGAGTGGTGCTCTTCCAGATGGGTTTCTTGGTATTCCTTTAGGATTCCCAGAATTCTGAAGTGTTTACAGGATCTCCTTGACAAGGGTTTGTCTCTTAGCTCCCTAAAAGGTCAAATTTCTGCTGTATCTGTTCTTTTTCATAGGATGTTCCTGATGTTCAGATTTTTGGCCAGGCGTTAGAATAAAGCCAACTGAGAGACCTATTTTTCCACCCTTGAATTTAGTGCTCTTGATAAAGGCTCTTTGCAGCTGAAACCGGTAGATGAACCCTGATTGGCTCACACTTTTTTGAATCTAAAAAACAGACACCTGTAACAGCTACATCTCAAGGACACAAGTAAAAAAGAAGAAATATTCAGCAATACTCTGGAAACAGACTTCATCAAAGCCATTGAGTGACTGCACTTTCTTATTTAGAGACTCATCACAAGATCCAGAAACAGATGCCTGTATTGGCTGACAGGCTGAGACACAGGATACTTCAACACTATTCACCCAGCGGTGTTAAGTAAGGTACTTTACATCACCATTTGATCACATTTGAAATAACACTCCCATCACTTAAAGGACACCTTTCTATGAATATGCACAACCATTGGAAATCAATTTATTTTTTATCACTGACCCTGTTCCTTATATTTTTGGAAACTAAAATGGACACTTCTCTACCCCCCCTTTCCTATTTTGCTGGCATACATTTCATCTCCCCATTGTTTTTATATATATTTTTTTCATATTTTTTAGATATCGTATATATATTTATATATATATATATATATATATATATATATATATATATATATATATTTAGATATCGTATATATTTTATACCACTTGGTCTATCATAGACTATTGCAATAGTGTAATTTTGTATGTGGATCCTTAGAATTGTTTTATTGTAATATTTTATTGTGATACAGTTTTGTTCAGAATAAACTCATTCTCTTACCCATACTCAATTGTTTATATAATTTATATTACTTTGCATACTATAATTGTTTAGTTATAGTTCACTATTTGATATAACAAATACCCGCATTTGACTAGCTATTAGGTATCACCCTCTATTAATTTATATATCATAGTAGATACCCTATTGCTTCTCTTAGCGCTACTCCCCTTCTTTGCTTTATAGTGCTTTGAGTATTACAAGGTCCTTCTTTTTGAACCAATGAATTCTGTTGATGTAAAATGTTTATCTTGGAAAGTACTTTTCCTATTAGCAATCTACTCAGCTAGGAGAGTTTCTGAGTTGTCAGCCTTGCCCTGTGATTCTTCGTTTTTAATTCTTCACTAGGATAAGGCTGTACTTTGTACTAAATATGATTTTTTTCCTAAGATTGTTTCTGCGGTAAACATCAATCAGGAAATTGTTGTTTTTTCCTTTTGTCCAGATAATAAATAAATATTTAAAAATAAAAATATTTTTTTCTAGAAAGTGAAGAACATTGGAATGTTAAATATTTCTATTTAAAAAAACAGTAAAACATTACAATATATAAAAAAATAAAAAATAAAATTGATTTTCCATGTTTAAACGTATTTGAGTGGAAAGGGCTTCAAAGTGTGTGTATATTTATTTATATTAGGGCTGGACAATATGGGTGAAAAAAAATGTGCGATTTTTAAAAAAAAACAAAAAAAAACTGCGATTGCGATTTAATCGCAATTTTATTAATAATTACTATAACACCATAATTTTTCAATAAAACGTTTATTTAACACTACAGAATCTTACTGTACATGTTTCTCAATGTCCAATACACTCTTGGAGCATAAAAATACAAACCACAAAATAGTTAAAATAAAATTAGCTGCCTGTGCTGTGGTTACATAGTAGCCACTAGCCATCATGTTGAATATATTATTATTTACAATTCACTTCACAATACATCCTACAAGCAACCCTTAATGAACATATATAAATAAAATATATTGTAAAATGTAATCAAACTCAATTTTATGCGTCACAGAAGTTTAAAAAAAAAAAGTCAGTAAGGCACTTTAAAGTTTTTGTACAATACTCACTTTATTGCTCACAACTTTGAGCTGTCCCACCGTCAAACCACCGCTTGAGCACCGCCACACCACTTCCAGATGACTCCCAGATGAATGCTCCCACACACACTCTGCAATCTCTTCCAAAATGGCCGTTTCGCAGGCATTCTCAGGTCCGCCCACGGCCGCACACTGGTCCGCCTCTCATCTTCCCTATCTTCCTCCGTTTTCATGACGAACTGAGTATTTATTTTTTTTAAATCGCGTACTCTCGTTTTAAAACCGCCGTGATTAATCGCAATTTAAAACCGCATTTGCGATTAATCGTGCAGCCCTAATTTATATATATATATTTACATATAAACATATCTTGGCCCACCCTGTAGTAATATCTACCAGTGAGAACCCCTCCCCGAAGGCGGTGGACACTTAAACCAAAGTTGTCTCGTGAAGGCTGCCATCTTGACTGTGACATCATCATCCCGCAACGTCATGTGAGCCGCATCTGAGAGTTGTTCTGGTTGGCGCGCACACGCCAACATTTCAGGACTTTGGTGTCAGCTTTCTAGTAGCATTCCTCTGCTGCTTCCCATAAGCAGTCTTGAACTCTACGCAGATTCCTCTTCATGCAAGTTGCTGGTATGTTAGCCGGATCTTGCCTATCATCTGGGTATAGCCTTGGGGTTGTTTTATGCCTAAAATTCTGCATTTTCTGGATCTATGCAGACAGCATTATGGAGGAATCTGCCTCTGAGATTGTGACTGCCCAGGATCCCACTGACACTAAAGCAAGGTATGTTTAATGTATTTTTCATGTCTATGCACACTATGTTTTACTGTTTTATTATTACACATATACAGTATGTGCTTATACTGGCTTATTGTTTTTCTAGCCCTGAGCCACTGTCTAAGCCAACCTGTTCTCTATGTGAAAACCCTTGCTGGCAGTATAAGAAGTTATTTAAACTTGTATTGGGCAAATTTATGGTGGAAGCTTTTCTTCCTCTTCTGCACCTGAGCAAGTTCCCTGTTGTTTCTATGATGTTTCTGAACCTATCTCTGATGGGGAAATTGTTTCTGAAGTTTCTACACTAACATCTTCTGATTCTTCAACTTTATGTGAATTTATTTAATGCTTAAGAGATTGAGGATGAACAGCCACATAATTCTAATGATTGGGCTGTCTGTTTCTGAGCCTGCTATATTTTTTCCAGTATCTGAATCCATTGAAAATATTTATTTAAATATTTTTTCTAAACTTGAAAGACAACTGGGAATTTCAGAGATTTATAAATCCTTTCCCTTAGAGAAAAGCTTGCATTCTCTATTTTCCTCTCCACCCAAAGTGGATGCTGCTATTGCAAGATTATCTAAAAAGATGATTTTTCCAACTGATGATGCTGGTAATTTTAGAGATGCTTTGGATAAGAAATGGATCAAAATTTGAAAAGACTTTTTATGCAGCAGGGTGCTGTATTTAATCCTCTATTAGCCATATTTTCTGCTTTCAAGACTTCTGAAGTTTAGTGTTAGAATATGTTTTGATCTCTACCTGAAGATTTAAATATTTTACCTTTCATTACAGAATTTAAGAAGGTAACTTTATTTTATCTCCTTGCTGCCTCAGACAAGTTAGAGTTTAATGCTAAATCCATGTTGACTGCTAATCTGGTGCTTAGAGCCTTGTGGTTACATCATTGGGACGCTGATCCTGGTTCCAGGTTAACGTTTTGACCTTTCCATTCGAAGGGGATATGCTGTTTGGTAAGCAGTTAGACCTTTTAATCTGAAAGAGATCTGGAGGTAAGAGTCATTTTCTCTTTTCTGCTCCTAAGACAAGAAAGAATGTTTCTTATGCTCATAGGCAACAAACTTCCTATCTCAGACAGATATGAGTCCTGAATCTTCTATCAGAAGGTTATTACCTTTAATACAGGTAGAAGCCTATTTTACCTTACTTGCCTTATTTTTGCCCAGAAAGCCAGCAGGTTCAAGGGAAACCTTTATATCGTTTGGATGTTGTTCAATTTTTATATATTTATGTTACAAGAACACAATCTATCACAAGTCAGATTGATTATTCATCATCCCTAAGGAGCCTAGAATGGGTCAAGCACCGGTCAAGTCCACTCTTTCCAATTGGATTGTCCAGACTATTTCAAGAGCATATAAGCAGAGAGGTGAACAGGTTCCAGAAGGGCTTAAAACACACTCAACAAGGGCAGTTGCTATATCCTGGTCTTTGCACGCAGATGCTACACCTGAAGAAATTTTCTAAGCTACTGTTTGGAAGTCACATCATAAATTTATTTCCCACTACAACTTGAACGTTCGTCAATCAGCGTCTGCAAAGTTTGTTCGCAAGGTCCTTTCTTCTGTTTTGTCTTAAAAAAAGTTTAATGTTTTTGCAGTTATAATTGCATTTCATTATTACTGACTAATTTTTCTTATCCACCCTTATGTTCTTTACAGCTTACTATATTTTGGGTGAAAATATATACAGTACTGTGCAAAAGTCTTAGGCCACCTTTAGATTTGTTGCTTTAACAATGGTGTAATGACCATACATAATTATTTATCAGTCTCTTTATTAGAATACAAACCAGAAAATACAGGATATGTGTATGCAGTATAAACAACCCAGAAAAAAAATTCTGAAAAACAGCTTTTATAGGCTAAAGTGGAAAGTATTTAGTGTGACCTCCCCTTACACTTGTGCAATAGCAGGAACCTGGCTCTCATAAACCTAAATGGAATGGAACCCTAATTAATGTCATTGCTAACACCTGTATTTGTCCTACTATTTCATGTCAAAATGACTGCTGTGAAAAAGGTCTATTACCAGGTTTGTGCAAGACATGCTTGAGCATAACATACGCATGTGGTATGAGTGTAATTAGTTGAAAGCTTTCTAATAAGACCAACTTTCAATCACATCATTCCCTTCAAAATGGCAAAGGTCACAGAATTTGACAGACATAACATCAGCAAGGCTACTCTCAAAGGGAAATCAGCAAATATACTGGATATTTAAGATGTGGTATTCATGCTGTTATAAAGATATTTGAAGAATCAGTAGAGGTCTATGACAAAAAAAGGAATGTAAGGCAAGAAAACTTTAAAATCTGATAAGAAGTTTCTCAGAGTTTCTTCTTTGAGAGACCTGAAGGAGTCCAGTAACGACCTGGCTCAGCATCTGGCAGCTTCATCAGGATGCCAAGTTGACCCTTCTACAGTCCGAAGAAGCTTGATCAGGAATGGTTTTCGTGGAAGGGTAGCAGCAAAGAAACCACTTTTTCAGAAGGAGAACAGGGTGAAAAGGCTAAGATATGCTAAAGCTCACAAAGATTTGAATGAAGATCAGTGGGATGGGATCATAAATGCTGAAATGTACAGACAGGTTTTAATTCATCATGCCATTCCGTCTGCAAAGCACCTGGTTGGGAATGTTTTTTTTTTCAGGATGATAACTATCCCAAGCACACTGCTAATGCAGTGAAATCATGTTTGGAAAAAAAAAACAGCTGATAAAACACTCACAGTCATGGACTGGCCTTTACAGTTTACGGACCTGAATATTATAGAGGCATTATATGGGATCACCTGGACAGAGAAATAAATAAAATACAACCTAAATCTAAAGAAGAACTCTGGGAAGTGCTGAAAGAAGCCTGGTATAATATACCAGAAGATTACTTCAGAAAACTTCAGGACAGTCTCCCCAAAAGAGTTCAAGATGTGCCAAGGGAGGTCACACTAAATACTGACTTTTGCCTGAAGAAGCCATTTTATTCTGAATTTTTGTTTTTAATATTTTGTGTACATATTTTCTGTATTTTCTGTTTGTATCTTAATAAAGAGACCAAAAAATAAATATGGATGTTCATTAAAACTTTGCTAAAACAACAAAGCTGGTGGTGGCTTAAGACTTTTGCACAGTACTTGTATATACACATATTTAAACATATATGTATACATAATAGCCCTTCCCATTTATATACCAAATCCCTTTAACCCATATAAAACATTTTTATTAATATTTATGTTGTGTTTGGTGAAACTTTATTCTAAACCTTAAACTTTATGCAAGGCCTTCAGGTCGGGCTTATCCAGTGAGCGCAAATTTTGTTTGTGCTTGAGTGCAATCATTTACTTTCAACTTATTATATGCGTGCTACTTAGCGAGGTCGCAATATTGCTTATCGTGTCTAACGCATACTTGTAATCTAGATCTCTATTGGGGAATTGGCCACTAAGGAATATAACAAATTGGGCAATCATTTCATTCGGGATAGAGTCATCTGGTGAAGCCTACTACTATTCCTTTAGACAGGATACCACTTCCTACAAAGACTGCATTGATAGGAACCTTGAAGGCCTTTCTAGGTGTTCTTTTTAGCAGTCTGTCTGCTTGTTTCACCCGCTGTCATAGTAGCCTGTGTGGCAGCTGACAGTTTAGTGTTGCAATCTATCTGATGAGACCGTGGAAGAGTTGTCCCTAGAGGACGTACAGAAAGAATAGTTCTACATCTAATGCAACAAGTTCTTTGAAATCTGAATGGCATCCCACTTCTTCCTGGCCCAAGCCTAAACATAGGAATGTATATTTTAGAACTGTTACCCATTTTAAAATTCATCTTTTAAATGCAGGAAATAATATGTGATTTGTATCCCTTTAAGTCTGAGAACTGCATAGTGCTGTTTACTTGTCATATGCTGTATCCTTTTGGCTGAGGTTAACACTGGAAAATGGGATTTTTTTGAAGATAACAAGGTGCTGACGTGTTTCTGAGCAGCAATGGCCAAAAAGATGTTGTAAACTGGTGTAATTGATAACTTGCTCTGTGAAAATTATACATAAAATGTTGACACTGGATTGCGTTCTCACATGCCAGGGCTTAATGGGGATAGGTGTGGAATATAATGCTGTACTTGAAGATAGGCAGTCCAATTCTTTTCACATGATAGCACATACAGGATTTTTATTTTTGAGACTGAGGCCTCTAGTTATGAAGCTCCATGTTTACTTGCATTCGCTGGCCCAATACGCTCACCTAAGCTCGCCTAACATCGCCGCCGCGGACCTGAATACGTTCGCCAAAGTTATCAAAAAAGCTGTCAAGAAGCCGAGCACCAAGTACAGTGGACTGTTGTTAACTGACAGTCATCGATCTCGCTGCTTATCGGCTTCTTCGCAGCTTTCTTGCTAGCCTGTCACTAAGCACCCACACTATACTATACTGTTATACCCCCTAAACCGCCGCTCCCGGAGCCCCCCCACCCCTAAATAAACTTATTAACCCCTAAACCACTGCTCCAGGACCCCGCCGCAACTATAATAAATATATTAACCCCTAAACCGCTGCTCCCGGACCCCACCGCCAGTATAATAAATATATAAACCCCTAAACCGCCGCTCCCGGACCACGCCGCCACCTACATTATACATATTAACCCCTAATCTGCCAATCAGATTTTTCCTACCTTAATTCCGATTGGCTGATAGATTCCTATCAGCCAATCGGAATTCGAGGGACGACATCTTGGATGACGTCATTTAAAGGAACCTTCATTCGCTGTTAGGACATTGGAAGAAGAGGATGGCTCCGCATCAGCTGGATTCAAGATGGCTCTGCTCCTGTTGATTGAAGATAGAAGATGCCGCTTGGATGAAGACATCTGCCGCTTGGAGGACCTCTTCTGCCCCGATCGGATGAAGACTTCTGCCGGTTCAGATGTCCTCTTCTGCCCGGATAGGATGAAGACTTCTGCCGGTCCGGATGTCCTCTTCTGCCCCATCGGATGACCAGTGGTGCCTGGCTGGGTGAACACGGCTCAAGGTAGGGTGATCTTCAATGGGGTAGTGTTAGGTTTTTTTAAGGGGGATCAGGTGGGTTTTAGAGTAGGGGTGTATGGGTGGTGGGTTGTAATGTTGGGGGGGGGTATTGTATTGCTTTTTTTTTACAGGTAAAAGAGCTGATTACTTTGGGGCAATGCTCCACATAAAAGCCCTTTTAAGGGCTGGTAAAAGAGCTGATTACTTTGTAATTTAGTTTAAGACAGGGAATTTTATTATTTTGGGGGGCTTTTTTATTTTATTAGGGGGCTTAGATTAGGTGTTATTAGATTAAAATTCTTGTAATATTTTTTTATTTTTTGTAATGTAGTGTTTGTTTGTTTTTTGTAATATAGTTTAGTTTATTTAATTGTATTTTATTTTAGATCATTGTATTTAATTGATTTAATTAATTTATTCATACTGTAGTGTTAGGTGTATTTGTAATTTAGGTTAGGATTTATTATACAGGTAATTTTGTAATTATTTTAACTAGGTAGCTATTAAATAGTTATTAACTATTTAATAGATATTGTACCTAGTTAAAATAAATACAAAGACCCCCCCCCCCCTCTTGATGATAGCCTATGTCCTGTTAGGACACTGACTTACTTTTCTTTGAAATTCACTTTATGTCTGTATTGATCACGTAAATGCTATGATATTTGATGTATTTGTACTTGATGTACGATTGTCTCGTACAGTTGTATCTATTTCACTTTTATTTCAACAAAAATCAATAAAAATTACAATAAAAAATAAAAATAAAAAATAAATACAAAGTTGCCAGTAAAATAAATATAAATCCTAAAATAGCTACAATGTAATTATTAATTATATTGTAGCTATCTTAGGGTTTATTTTATAGGTAAGTATTTAGTTTTAAATAGGAATTATTTATTTAATGATAGGAATATTTTTTTAGATTAATTTAAATATTTAAGTTAGGGGGGGGGGTGTTAGGGTTAGGGTTAGACTTAGGTTAATTCATTTAATATAGTGGCGGCGGTGTAGGGGGGGTAGATTAGGGGTTAATCAATGTACTGTAGGTGGCTACAGTGTAGGGGGGCCAGGATAGGGGTTAATAAATGTAATGTAGGTGGCGGAGGGCTCCGGGTGTGGCGGTTTAGGGGTTAAACAATTAATTTATTTGCGGCGGGGTCCGGGATCGGCAGTATAGGGGTTAATAACTTTATGTAGGTGGCGGCGGTATAGGGGGCGGCAGATTAGGGGTTAATAGGTATAATGTAGGTGGCGGCGGGGTCCAGGAGCGGCGGTTTAGGGGTAATAAGTTTATTTAGGTGCGGCGGGGTCCGGGGGGCAGATTAGGGGTGTTTAGACTCGGGGTACATGTTAGGGTGTTAGGTGCAGACACTTCCCATAGGAATCAATGGGATATCGGGCAGCAGCGAACATGAGCTCTCGCTGCTGTCAGACTCCCATTGATTCCTATGGGATCCGCCGCCTCCAGGCCGGCGGATTGATAACCAGGTACGCTGGCCCGGAATAGTGGCGAGCGTACCTGGTAGATATTTGATAACTACCAAAAGTAGTCAGATTGTGCCGAACTTGGGTTTGGAACATCTGTAGTGACGTAACCATCGATTTGTGTCGGACTGAGTCCGGCGGATCGTGTTACGTCACTAGATTCTACTTTTACCGGGCTGTAGGGCTTGATAACTATGGCAAATCAGCCTCGCCACAAATACGCTGCGGAATTCCGGCGTATTTGCGGTTGACGGCTTGATAACTAGAGGCCTGAGGATTGTTATGCAGTAATTTGAATAAAGGAACACGATTCAGATACAGCATACTCTTTTACACAACTCTACAAATTTACTTCAATTGGTATCCTTTGTTGAAGGAGCAGCAATGCACTGGTGGCTAGCTGAACACACTGGATGAGTCAATGACAAGAGGATATATGTGTGCAGCCACCTCTCAGTACAGTAGCTAGCTCCCAGTAGTGCATTGCTGCCTCTGAGCCTACCTCAACAGAGGTTACCTACAAAACAAATCAAATTAGATAACAGATGTAAATTGGAAATTAGTTTAAGATCGCATTTTCTATTTGAATCATAAAAGTTTAATTTTAAGTTTACTATCCCGTTAATGAAAGCAAAAAATATATACCATATTTATTAAACTTCAAATGAGCACCATTTAAAAAGGTAGATGAAACCCAAAATTTTTCTTTCATGATTTTTTTTCTTTCACAACATAAATACATTAAAATAAATAGTTACGCTTATATAAACACTAGCTGATACAAATTATCCATAAAAATATTAAAGGGACACTAAACCCAAATTCTTTCTTCGTTCTCTTGCTATCTTTATTTAAAAAGCAGGAATGTGATGCATAGGAGCCGGCCCATTTTTGGTTAATGTAAGCCTCCAATAAGCAAGTGCTATCCATGGTGCTGAACCTAAAATGGGCTGGCTGCTAAGATTTACATTCCTGCTTTTAAAATAAAGATAGCAAGAGAACAAAGAAAAAATGATAATAGGAGTAAATTAGAAAGTTGCTTAAAATTGCAATCATGAAAGAAAAAAAATTGGTTTTAGTATCCCTTTAAGAGAAGTACAGGGGAAGTCTGACAACCTGGAGTTTTAACCCTGTATTTGCTTGGGACAGAACTGTGTATTTGCAATACCATCTTATTCGCTCATTTTTATTTTTTTTGTGTACTATCACATTGAGTAGATATATATATATCTCAAAACAATTATTCCTGCTTTTAAAATAAAGATAGCAAGAGAACAAAGAAAAATTGATAATACGAGTAAATTAGAAAGTTGCTTAAAATTTATAAGGACTATATATATATATAAAAAGAGAAAAGAGTAAAACAGTGCTGGTGGCCAGACAGACTATGAGCAGTACTAAGATGTAAATACCACAATCCAATATATCTGTCTCTATATCTATGTAAGCCGCAGAGCAGTAGTCTCCAAATGAGCCTGCATGCAGATCCATAAATGACCACCTTGGGGGAACGATCTTTTTGAATCCTTGGGTCCCTTCAGATGCACTTAGACAGTGTGTGTACACCCTTAGGTGCATAGACTACCAAAGTCTTATTTATTTAACAGGAGGGGACAGAGCCAGGATCGAGTATATACAAAGGGTTTATTAGTACATAAAGTTCACAGTAACTTCTTAAAAACAGAAAGGTCACAGGCGACCATTAAAACGCGGAAAAAACTAATAAAAAATATAAATAAATAAATACAGACACTGTTGCTACCAGCACAAGCCTGATCAGCACTAAATGCAGAAGAAAAACCGCAACAGCTGGTCGGCTATTTTGCCGTTTGCAAGCAGTGTCGGATGGTGGGGGGCGGAGCCTGACGCGTTTCGTAGCGCTATTGGCTGCTTCATCAGAGGTAGAGGCCACCCCCCTAACACCTATTATGTACAGAAACACTCCTGACGGATTGATTCTTTGATGGCCATCTTTGTTAATGGCATAACATCACCCCCCTTACTAAAAAACCTAGTACGGATCTTGCAGTGTTTATTTACATAAAAATTCATTTTTGCGGGTAAGTGATTTCACACTCACTCTAAAATTATAGCTTAATTTGAAGAGAAGACTTCTTGTTAGAGATATCAATAAATGTAATTATTTAAATCAAATTTGACTCCCTATATAGGTGGTGATTCGAAATTGCCTGTCACTTGTAACTAAAGTACTTCTATATGAGAATTATGTGCAGCCCAATAGTAAACCATCTGTAACCTCCTACAGAGAGTGTGATAGTTTACCTGCCTTTCTTTTCACAAAAAATCTAATAAGATAAAATAAAAAAACATAAAAAGTGAAATAAAATAAGATGACATGAAACCTTAATACTAGAAATAAATCAACTAACACAAATTAAATGGCAACCGTTTGTGGTTTAGGTGCTTAAAACCACAATTTCTTAATAGTTGTTGCATGTCATTACATTATATCTACTGGATATATCCCTTCACAAGAATGCCGCCAGATCTATATCTTTATTTAGGCCAGATGGTTCAAGTGTATTTAGGTTATATATCCAGTAGGTTTCCCTTCTGCGTAAATCAATTAACCTACTACCCACTCTAATCCCTTTATCCACTTGTTCAATGGTCTTAATGTGAAAATCTGCTTTATTTCTATTATGGAACTTCGGAAAATGATTAATTAGTGGATTTTTTAAAATGCCTGCCTCTATATATTTCATATGCTCCAAGCATTTTAGAGTGAGTGTGAAATCACGTGCCCGCAAAAATTAATTTTTATGTAAATAAGCACTGCAAGATCCGTACTAGGTTTTTCAGTAATGGGGGCGATGTTATTCCATTAACAAAGATGGCCATCAAAGCATCAACCTGCCATGAGTGTTTCTGTACATAATAGCTGCGTTCGGCAAGTGCTCCAAGCGAACTCGAGCTCGCTTGGAGTGTTTTGTTAAGACTTCAAAATGAGGCAATGGGCGTTCGCTCAGTGCTCTGATGATGCAAGTCCCAGCGTTTCCATTATTGTAAACATGGCAGCCTCCACGAGCAACACATGTGTGTATATATATATATATATATATATATAAATTATATACAGGGAGTGCAGAATTATTAGGCAAGTTGTATTTTTGAGGCTTAATTTTATTATTGAACAACAACCATGTTCTCAATGAACCCAAAAAACTCATTAATATCAAAGCTGAATAGTTTTGGAAGTAGTTTTTAGTTTGTTTTTAGTTATAGCTATTTTAGGGGGATATCTGTGTGTGCAGGTGACTATTACTGTGCATAATTATTAGGCAACTTAACAAAAAACAAATATATACCCATTTCAATTATTTATTTTTACCAGTGAAACCAATATAACATCTCAACATTCACAAATATACATTTCTGACATTCAAAAACAAAACAAAAACAAATCAGTGACCAATATAGCCACCTTTCTTTGCAAGGACACTCAAAAGCCTGCCATCCATGGATTCTGTCAGTGTTTTGATCTGTTCACCATCAACATTGCGTGCAGCAGCAACCACAGCCTCCCAGACACTGTTCAGAGAGGTGTACTGTTTTCCCTCCTTGTAAATCTCACATTTGATGATGGACCACAGGTTCTCAATGGGGTTCAGATCAGGTGAACAAGGAGGCCATGTCATTAGATTTTCTTCTTTTATACCCTTTCTTGCCAGCCACGCTGTGGAGTACTTGGACGCATGTGATGGAGCATTGTCCTGCATGAAAATCATGTTTTTCTTGAAGGATGCAGACTTCTTCCTGTACCACTGCTTGAAGAAGGTGTCTTCCAGAAACTGGCAGTAGGACTGGGAGTTGAGCTTGACTCCATCCTCAACCCGAAAAGGCCCCACAAGCTCATCTTTGATGATACAAGCCCAAACCAGTACTCCGCCTCCACCTTGCTGGCGTCTGAGTTGGACTGGAGCTCTCTGCCCTTTACCAATCCAGCCACGGGCCCATCCATCTGGCCCATCAAGACTCACTCTCATTTCATCAGTCCATAAAACCTTAGAAAAATCAGTCTTGAGATATTTCTTGGCCCAGTCTTGACGTTTCAGCTTGTGTGTCTTGTTCAGTGGTGGTCGTCTTTCAGCCTTTCTTACCTTGGCCATGTCTCTGAGTATTGCACACCTTGTGCTTTTGGGCACTCCAGTGATGTTGCAGCTCTGAAATATGGCCAAACTGGTGGCAAGTGGCATCTTGGCAGCTGCACGCTTGACTTTTCTCAGTTCATGGGCAGTTATTTTGCGCCTTGGTTTTTCCACACGCTTCTTGCGACCCTGTTGACTATTTTGAATGAAACGCTTGATTGTTCGATGATTACGCTTCAGAAGCTTTGCAATTTTAAGAGTGCTGCATCCCTCTGCAAGATATATCACTATTTTTGACTTTTCTGAGCCTGTCAAGTCCTTCTTTTGACCCATTTTGCCAAAGGAAAGGAAGTTGCCTAATAATTTTGCACACCTGATATAGGGTGTTGATGTCATTAGACCACACCTCTTCTCATTACAGAGATGCACATCACCTAATATGCTTAATTGGTAGTAGGCTTTCGAGCCTATACAGCTTGGAGTAAGACAACATGCATAAAGAGGATGATGTGGTCAAAATACTAATTTGCCTAATAATTCTGCACTCCCTGTATATATATATATATATATATACAGTATATACTGTATACACACACACAAGTTGCTCGTGGAGGCTGCCATGTTTACAATAATATAAAAATGTTAAAAAATCATGTCGATTTGTGAAAGTATTAATAAATTTACAACATATTTACATTTATATTTATATATATATATATATATATATATTTAAATGTTGTACATTTAATAATACTTTCACAAGTAAGGGAGCTTATAATAAACGTTCATCTTCTGCATGATAATGGAGTACACATAGTCAAAACTCAAAGTAAAACATTTAAAAACAACATTCTTCTATAATACGTGGTAATTACAAGCAAGTATAACAATCAGACATAACTTGTTTGTTAGGCTTGTATGTAGTTATGTCTGATTTGATTTTTTCAGTTGGCCACTGTGGGCATCCGTACTTCTATTCGCGCATGCGCAGTAGCGCGACTGGGATGCTACGGCTCTGGGCACAGCAGAGCAAAGCTGATTCACTTGGTGTGGGGTCTAGTTATTGGAGGTAAGTAATGATTGTTTTTTGTTGGTATCTGAGGATGGGGGAGATCCCGAAAACGTTCATACAATAAAGTAATTTTTGTTTACAAATCCGGCTGAGTGTTTTCCACCTTGGGACTTGCTGTCCCCTCAAAATAACTCAACACACAGCCATTAATGTCTAAACCATTGGCAACAAAAGTGAGTACACCCCTAAGTGGAAATGTCCAAATTGGGCCCAAAGTGTTAATATTTTGTGTGGCCACTATTATTTTCCAACGCCGCCTTAACCCTCTTGGGCATGGAGTTCAACAGAGCTTCACAGGTTGCCACTGGAGTCCTCTTCCACTCCTCCATGACGACATCACAGAGCTGGTGGATGTTAGAGACCTTGTGCTCCCTCACCCTCCGTTTGAGGATGCCCCACAGATCCTCAATAGGGTTTAGGTCTGGAGACATGCTTGGCCAGTCCATCACCTTTACCCTCAGCTTCTTTAGCAAGGCAGTGGTCATCTTGGAGATGTGTTTAGTGTTGTTTTCATGTTGGAATACTGCCCTGCGGCCCAGTATCTGAAGGGAGGGGATCATGCTCTGCTTCAGTATGTCACAGTACATGTTGGCATTCATGGTTCCTTTAATGAACTGTAGCTCCCCAGTGCCGGCAGCACTCATGCAGGCCCAGACCATGACACTCCCACCACCATGCTTGACTGTAGGCAAGACACACTTGTCTTTGTACTCCTCACCTGGTTGCTGCCACACACGCTTGACAGCATCTGAACTAAATAAGTTTATCTTGGTCTCATCAGACCACAGGACATGGTTCCAGTAATCCATGTCCTTAGTCGACTTGTCTTCATTAAACTGTTTGCGGCCTTTCTTGTGCATAATCTTTAGAAGAGGCTTCCTTCTGGGACAACAGCCATGCAGACCAATTTGATGCAGTGTGCGGCGTATGGTCTGAGCACTGACAGGCTGACCCCCACCCCTTCAACCTCTGCAGCAATGCTTGCAGCACTCATACGTCTATTTCCCAAAGGCAACCTCTGGATATGACGCTGAGCACGTGCACTCAACTTTTTTGGTCGACCATGGCGAGGCCTGTTCTGAGTTGAACTTGTCCTGTGAAAGCGCTGTATGGTCTTGCCCACCGTGCTGCATCTCTGTTTCAGGGTCTTGGCAATCTTCTTATAGCCTAGGCCATCTTTATGTAGAGCAACAATTATTTTTTTCAGATCCTCAGAAAGTTCTTTGCTGTGAGGTGCCATGTTGACCTTCCAGTGACCAGTATGAGAGAGTGTGACAGCGATAACACCAAATTTAACACACCTGCTCCCCATTTACACCTGAGACCTTGTAACACTAACGAGTCACATGACACCGGGGAGGGAAAATGGCTTATTGAGCCCAATTTGGACATTTACACTTAGGGGTGTACTCACTTTTGTTGTCAACGGTTTAGAAATTAATGGCTGTGTGTTGAGTTATTTTGAGGGGACAGCAAATTTACACTGTTTTGCAGGCTGTACACTCACTACTTTACATTGTAGCAAAGTATCATTTCTTCAGTGTTGTCGCATGAAAAGATATAATAAAATATTTACAAAAATGTGAGGGGTGTGCTCACTTTTGTGAGATACTGTATATGTGTATATATATACAGGGAGTGCAGAATTATTAGGCAAATGAGTATTTTGACCACATCATCCTCTTTATGCATGTTGTCTTACTCCAAGCTGTATAGGCTCGAAAGCCTACTACCAATTAAGCATATTAGGTGATGTGCATCTCTGTAATGAGAAGGGGTGTGGTCTAATGACATCAACACCCTATATCAGGTGTGCATAATTATTAGGCAACTTCCTTTCCTTTGGCAAAATGGGTCAAAAGAAGGACTTGACAGGCTCAGAAAAGTAAAAAATAGTGAGATATCTTGCAGAGGGATGCAGCACTCTTAAAATTGCAAAGCTTCTGAAGCGTGATCATCGAACAATCAAGCGTTTCATTCAAAATAGTCAACAGGGTCGCAAGAAGCGTGTGGAAAAACCAAGGCGCAAAATAACTGCCCATGAACTGAGAAAAGTCAAGCGTGCAGCTGCCAAGATGCCACTTGCCACCAGTTTGGCCATATTTCAGAGCTGCAACATCACTGGAGTGCCCAAAAGCACAAGGTGTGCAATACTCAGAGACATGGCCAAGGTAAGAAAGGCTGAAAGACGACCACCACTGAACAAGACACACAAGCTGAAACGTCAAGACTGGGCCAAGAAATATCTCAAGACTGATTTTTCTAAGGTTTTATGGACTGATGAAATGAGAGTGAGTCTTGATGGGCCAGATGGATGGGCCCGTGGCTGGATTGGTAAAGGGCAGAGAGCTCCAGTCCGACTCAGACGCCAGCAAGGTGGAGGTGGAGTACTGGTTTGGGCTGGTATCATCAAAGATGAGCTTGTGGGGCCTTTTCGGGTTGAGGATGGAGTCAAGCTCAACTCCCAGTCCTACTGCCAGTTTCTGGAAGACACCTTCTTCAAGCAGTGGTACAGGAAGAAGTCTGCATCCTTCAAGAAAAACATGATTTTCATGCAGGACAATGCTCCATCACACGCGTCCAAGTACTCCACAGCGTGGCTGGCAAGAAAGAGTATAAAAGAAGAAAATCGAATGACATGGCCTCCTTGTTCACCTGATCTGAACCCCATTGAGAACCTGTGGTCCATCATCAAATGTGAGATTTACAAGGAGGGAAAACAGTACACCTCTCTGAACAGTGTCTGGGAGGCTGTGGTTGCTGCTGCACGCAATGTTGATGGTGAACAGATCAAAACACTGACAGAATCCATGGATGGCAGGCTTTTGAGTGTACTTGCAAAGAAAGGTGGCTATATTGGTCACTGATTTGTTTTTGTTTTGTTTTTGAATGTCAGAAATGTATATTTGTGAATGTTGAGATGTTATATTGGTTTCACTGGTAAAAATAAATAATTGAAATGGGTATATATTTGTTTTTTGTTAAGTTGCCTAATAATTATGCACAGTAATAGTCACCTGCACACACAGAAATCCCCCTAAAATAACTATAACTAAAAACAAACTAAAAACTATTTCCAAAACTATTCAGCTTTGATATTAATTAGTTTTTTGGGTTCATTGAGAACATGGTTGTTGTTCAATAATAAAATTAATCCTCAACTATATATCTCAAAACAATTATTCCTGCTCTTAAAATAAAGATAGCAAGAGAACAAAGAAAAATTGATAATAGGAGTAAATTAGAAAGTTGATTAAAATTTATAAGGACTATATATATATATAAAAAGAGAAAAGAGTAAAACAGTGCTGGTGGCCAGACAGACTATGAGCAGTACTAAGATGTAAATACCACAATCCAATATATCTGTCTCTATATCTATGTAAGCCGCAGAGCAGTAGTCTCCAAATGAGCCTGCATGCAGATCCATAAATGACCACCTTGGGGGAACGATCTTTTTGAATCCTTGGGTCCCTTCAGATGCACTTAGACAGTGTGTGTACACCCTTAGGTGCATAGACTACCAAAGTCTTATTTATCTAACAGGAGGGGACAGAACCAGGATCGAGTATATACAAAGGGTTTATTAGTACATAAAGTTCACAGTAACTTCTTAAAAACAGAAAGGTCACAGGCGACCATTAAAACGCGGAAAAAACTAATAAAAAATATAAATAAATAAATACAGACACTGTTGCTACCAGCACAAGCCTGATCAGCACTAAATGCAGAAGAAAAACCGCAACAGCTGGTCGGCTATTTTGCCATTTGCAAGCAGTGTCGGATGGTGGGGGGCGGAGCCTGACGCGTTTCGTAGCGCTATTGGCTGCTTCATCAGAGGTAGAGGCCACCCCCCTAACACCTATTATGTACAGAAACACTCCTGACGGATTGATTCTTTGATGGCCATCTTTGTTAATGGCATAACATCACCCCCCTTACTAAAAAACCTAGTACGGATCTTGCAGTGTTTATTTACATAAAAATTCATTTTTGCGGGTAAGTGATTTCACACTCACTCTAAAATTATAGCTTAATTTGAAGAGAAGACTTCTTGTTAGAGATATCAATAAATGTAATTATTTAAATCAAATTTGACTCCCTATATAGGTGGTGATTCGAAATTGCCTGTCACTTGTAACTAAAGTACTTCTATATGAGAATTATGTGCAGCCCAATAGTAAACCATCTGTAACCTCCTACAGAGAGTGTGATAGTTTACCTGCCTTTCTTTTCACAAAAAATCTAATAAGATAAAATAAAAAAACATAAAAAGTGAAATAAAATAAGATGACATGAAACCTTAATACTAGAAATAAATCAACTAACACAAATTAAATGGCAACCGTTTGTGGTTTAGGTGCTTAAAACCACAATTTCTTAATAGTTGTTGCATGTCATTACATTATATCTACTGGATATATCCCTTCACAAGAATGCCGCCAGATCTATATCTTTATTTAGGCCAGATGGTTCAAGTGTATTTAGGTTATATATCCAGTAGGTTTCCCTTCTGCGTAAATCAATTAACCTACTACCCACTCTAATCCCTTTATCCACTTGTTCAATGGTCTTAATGTGAAAATCTGCTTTATTTCTATTATGGAACTTCGCAAAATGATTAATTAGTGGATTTTTTAAAATGCCTGCCTCTATATTTTTCATATGCTCCAAGCATTTTAGAGTGAGTGTGAAATCACGTGCCCGCAAAAATGAATTTTTATGTAAATAAGCACTGCAAGATCCGTACTAGGTTTTTCAGTAATGGGGGCGATGTTATTCCATTAACAAAGATGGCCATCAAAGCATCAACCTGCCATGAGTGTTTCTGTACATAATAGCTGCGTTCGGCAAGTGCTCCAAGCGAACTCGAGCTCGCTTGGAGTGTTTTGTTAAGACTTCAAAATGAGGCAATGGGCGTTCGCTCAGTGCTCTGATGATGCAAGTCCCAGCGTTTCCATTATTGTAAACATGGCAGCCTCCACGAGCAACACATGTGTGTATATATATATATAAATTATATACAGGGAGTGCAGAATTATTAGGCAAGTTGTATTTTTGAGGCTTAATTTTATTATTGAACAACAACCATGTTCTCAATGAACCAAAAAAACTCATTAATATCAAAGCTGAATAGTTTTGGAAGTAGTTTTTAGTTTGTTTTTAGTTATAGCTATTTTAGAGGGAAATCTGTGTGTGCAAGTGACTATTACTGTGCATAATTATTAGGCAACTTAACAAAAAACAAATATATACCCATTTCAATTATTTATTTTTACCAGTGAAACCAATATAACATCTCAACATTCACAAATATACATTTCTAACATTCAAAAACAAAACAAAAACAAATCAGTGACCAATATAGCCACCTTTCTTTGCAAGGACACTCAAAAGCCTGCCATCCATGGATTCTGTCAGTGTTTTGATCTGTTCACCATCAACATTGCATGCAGCAGCAACCACAGCCTCCCAGACACTGTTCAGAGAGGTGTACTGTTTTCCCTCCTTGTAAATCTCACATTTGATGATGGATCACAGGTTCTCAATGGGGTTCAGATCAGGTGAACAAGGAGGCCATGTCATTAGATTTTCTTCTTTTATACCCTTTCTTGCCAGCCACGCTGTGGAGTACTTGGACGCATGTGATGGAGCATTGTCCTGCATGAAAATCATGTTTTTCTTGAAGGATGCAGACTTCTTCCTGTACCACTGCTTGAAGAAGGTGTCTTCCAAAAACTGGCAGTAGGACTGGGAGTTGAGCTTGACTCCATCCTCAACCCGAAAAGGCCCCACAAGCTCATCTTTGATGATACAAGCCCAAACCAGTACTCCGCCTCCACCTTGCTGGCGTCTGAGTCGGACTGGAGCTCTCTGCCCTTTACCAATCCAGCCACGGGCCCATCCATCTGGCCCATCAAGACTCACTCTCATTTCATCAGTCCATAAAACCTTAGAAAAATCAGTCTTGAGATATTTCTTGGCCCAGTCTTGACGTTTCAGCTTGTGTGTCTTGTTCAGTGGTGGTCGTCTTTCAGCCTTTCTTACCTTGGCCATGTCTCTGAGTATTGCACACCTTGTGCTTTTGGGCACTCCAGTGATGTTGCAGCTCTGAAATATGGCCAAACTGGTGGCAAGTGGCATCTTGGCAGCTGCACGCTTGACTTTTCTCAGTTCATGGGCAGTTATTTTGCACCTTGGTTTTTCCACACGCTTCTTGCGACCCTGTTGACTATTTTGAATGAAACGCTTGATTGTTCGATGATTACGCTTCAGAAGCTTTGCAATTTTAAGAGTGCTGCATCCCTCTGAAAGATATCTCACTATTTTTTACTTTTCTGAGCCTGTCAAGTCCTTCTTTTGACCCATTTGCCAAAGGAAAGGAAGTTGCCTAATAATTTTGCACACCTGATATAGGGTGTTGATGTCATTAGACCACACCCCTTCTCATTACAGAGATGCACATCACCTAATATGCTTAATTGGTAGTAGGCTTTCGAGCCTATACAGCTTGGAGTAAGACAACATGCATAAAGAGGATGATGTGGTCAAAATACTCATTTGCCTAATAATTCTGCACTCCCTGTATATATATATATATATATATATATATATATATATATATATATATATATACAGTATATACTGTATACACACACACAAGTTGCTCGTGGAGGCTGCCATGTTTACAATAATATAAAAATGTTAAAAAATCATGTCGATTTGTGAAAGTATTAATAAATTTACAACATATTTACATTTATATATATATATATATATATATATATATATATATAAATAAATAAATGTTGTACATTTAATAATACTTTCACAAGTAAGGGAGCTTATAATAAACGTTCATCTTCTGCATGATAATGGAGTACACATAGTCAAAAATCAAAGTAAAACATTTAAAAACAACATTCTTCTATAATACGGTGGTAATTACAAGCAAGTATAACAATCAGACATAACTTGTTTGTTAGGCTTGTATGTAGTTATGTCTGATTTGATTTTTTCAGTTGGCCACTGTGGGCATCCGTACTTCTATTCGCGCATGCGCAGTAGCGCGACTGGGATGCTACGGCTCTGCGCACAGCAGAGCAAAGCTGATTCACTTGGTGTGGGGTCTAGTTATTGGAGGTAAGTAATGATTGTTTTTTGTTGGTATCTGAGGATGGGGGAGATCCCGAAAACGTTCATACAATAAAGTAATTTTTGTTTACAAATCCGGCTGAGTGTTTTCCACCTTGGGACTTGCTGTCCCCTCAAAATAACTCAACACACAGCCATTAATGTCTAAACCATTGGCAACAAAAGTGAGTACACCCCTAAGTGGAAATGTCCAAATTGGGCCCAAAGTGTTAATATTTTGTGTGGCCACTATTATTTTCCAGCGCTGCCTTAACCCTCTTGGGCATGGAGTTCAACAGAGCTTCACAGGTTGCCACTGGAGTCCTCTTCCACTCCTCCATGACGACATCACAGAGCTGGTGGATGTTAGAGACCTTGTGCTCCCTCACCCTCCGTTTGAGGATGCCCCACAGATGCTCAATAGGGTTTAGGTCTGGAGACATGCTTGGCCAGTCCATCACCTTTACCCTCAGCTTCTTTAGCAAGGCAGTGGTCATCTTGGAGATGTGTTTAGTGTTGTTTTCATGTTGGAATACTGCCCTGCGGCCCAGTATCTGAAGGGAGATGATCATGCTCTGCTTCAGTATGTCACAGTACATGTTGGCATTCATGGTTCCTTTAATGAACTGTAGCTCCCCAGTGCCGGCAGCACTCATGCAGGCCCAGACCATGACACTCCCACCACCATGCTTGACTGTAGGCAAGACACACTTGTCTTTGTACTCCTCACCTGGTTGCTGCCACACACGCTTGACAGCATCTGAACTAAATAAGTTTATCTTGGTCTCATCAGACCACAGGACATGGTTCCAGTAATCCATGTCCTTAGTCGACTTGTCTTCATTAAACTGTTTGCGGCCTTTCTTGTGCATAATCTTTAGAAGAGGCTTCCTTCTGGGACAACAGCCATGCAGACCAATTTGATGCAGTGTGCGGCGTATGGTTTGAGCACTGACAGGCTGACCCCCACCCCTTCAACCTCTGCAGCAATGCTTGCAGCACTCATACGTCTATTTCCCAAAGGCAACCTCTGGATATGACGCTGAGCACGTGCACTCAACTTTTTTGGTCGACCATGGCGAGGCCTGTTCTGAGTTGAACTTGTCCTGTGAAACCGCTGTATGGTCTTGCCCACCGTGCTGCATCTCTGTTTCAGGGTCTTGGCAATCTTCTTATAGCCTAGGCCATCTTTATGTAGAGCAACAATTATTTTTTTCAGATCCTCAGAAAGTTCTTTGCTGTGAGGTGCCATGTTGACCTTCCAGTGACCAGTATGAGAGAGTGTGACAGCGATAACACCAAATTTAACACACCTGCTCCCCATTTACACCTGAGACCTTGTAACACTAACGAGTCACATGACACTGGGGAGGGAAAATGGCTAATTGGGCCCAATTTGGACATTTACACTTAGGGGTGTACTCACTTTTGTTGCCAACGGTTTAGAAATTAATGGCTGTGTGTTGAGTTATTTTGAGGGGACAGCAAATTTACACTGTTTTGCAGGCTGTACACTCACTACTTTACATTGTAGCAAAGTATAATTTCTTCAGTGTTGTCACATGAAAAGATATAATAAAATATTTACAAAAATGTGAGGGGTGTGCTCACTTTTGTGAGATACTGTATATGTGTATATATATATACAGGGAGTGCAGAATTATTAGGCAAATGAGTATTTTGACCACATCATCCTCTTTATGCATGTTGTCTTACTCCAAGCTGTATAGGCTCGAAAGCCTACTACCAATTAAGCATATTAGGTGATGTGCATCTCTGTAATGAGAAGGGGTGTGGTCTAATGACATCAACACCCTATATCAGGTGTGCATAATTATTAGGCAACTTCCTTTCCTTTGGCAAAATGGGTCAAAAGAAGGACTTGACAGGCTCAGAAAAGTAAAAAATAGTGAGATATCTTGCAGAGGGAAGCAGCACTCTTAAAATTGCAAAGCTTCTGAAGCGTGATCATCGAACAATCAAGCGTTTCATTCAAAATAGTCAACAGGGTCGCAAGAAGCGTGTGGAAAAACCAAGGCGCAAAATAACTGCCCATGAACTGAGAAAAGTCAAGCGTGCAGCTGCCAAGATGCCACTTGCCACCAGTTTGGCCATATTTCAGAGCTGCAACATCACTGGAGTGCCCAAAAGCACAAGGTGTGCAATACTCAGAGACATGGCCAAGGTAAGAAAGGCTGAAAGACGACCACCACTGAACAAGACACACAAGCTGAAACGTCAAGACTGGGCCAAGAAATATCTCAAGACTGATTTTTCTAAGGTTTTATGGACTGATGAAATGAGAGTGAGTCTTGATGGGCCAGATGGATGGGCCCGTGGCTGGATTGGTAAAGGGCAGAGAGCTCCAGTCCGACTCAGACGCCAGCAAGGTGGAGGTGGAGTACTGGTTTGGGCTGGTATCATCACAGATGAGCTTGTGGGGCCTTTTCGGGTTGAGGATGGAGTCAAGCTCAACTCCCAGTCCTACTGCCAGTTTCTGGAAGACACCTTCTTCAAGCAGTGGTACAGGAAGAAGTCTGCATCCTTCAAGAAAAACATGATTTTCATGCAGGACAATGCTCCATCACACGCGTCCAAGTACTCCACAGCGTGGCTGGCAAGAAAGAGTATAAAAGAAGAAAATCTAATGACATGGCCTCCTTGTTCACCTGATCTGAACCCCATTGAGAACCTGTGGTCCATCATCAAATGTGAGATTTACAAGGAGGGAAAACAGTACACCTCTCTGAACAGTGTCTGGGAGGCTGTGGTTGCTGCTGCATGCAATGTTGATGGTGAACAGATCAAAACACTGACAGAATCCATGGATGGCAGGCTTTTGAGTGTACTTGCAAAGAAAGGTGGCTATATTGGTCACTGATTTGTTTTTGTTTTGTTTTTGAATGTCAGAAATGTATATTTGTGAATGTTGAGATGTTATATTGGTTTCACTGGTAAAAATAAATAATTGAAATGGGTATATATTTGTTTTTTGTTAAGTTGCCTAATAATTATGCACAGTAATAGTCACCTGCACACACAGATATCCCCCTAAAATAGCTATAACTAAAAACAAACTAAAAACTATTTCCAAAACTATTCAGCTTTGATATTAATTAGTTTTTTGGGTTCATTGAGAACATGGTTGTTGTTCAATAATAAAATTAATCCTCAAAAATACAACTTGCCTAATAATTCTGCACTCCCTATATATATATATATATATATATATATATATATATATATATATATATATGGGTATATATATATATATATATATATATGTGTGTGTGTATTTGCATTTGTATTTATGTATTCATATATGTATATACATACATACATACATACACATATAAATAAAATATATACATGTATACACATTTACAGGCGTACCGCTGAGATATTGCGAGTTTGGTTCCAGACCACCGCAATAAAGCGAATATAGCAATAAAGTGAGTCACACTAATTTTTTGTTTCACAGTGTATATAAAAGTTATATTTACACTATACTGTAGTCTATTAAGTGTGCAATAGCATTATGTCTAAAAAACAATGTACATACCTAAATTAAAATATACTTTATTGCTAAAAAATGCTAGTCATCTGAGCCTTCAGTAAGTAATAATCTTTTTGCCGTTGGTGTGTATATATGTGTTTTCATGTGTATTGATGTGTTTATATGTGTATATATGTGTTTTCATGTGTATTTATGTGTTTATATGTGTGTATATATGTGTTTTCATGTATATTTATGTGCTTATATGTGTATATATGTTTGAAAAATGGCACAGATGGACTTGCTTGACACAGGGTTGCCATAACCTTTAATTTGTAAAACAAGATATGGCTGTATATACACTTTAGAGCCTTTTACACTCAAATGACTTACATTTCTAAAAGCATTTCAAACATTTCTTATATTTCATAATATGATTTACTATGTATTTAATGTACATATTTCACATTCCAGTGTACTCCACATACAGGACAATGTTCTTTGTATTTATAAATAGATATTCCTATATATATATATATATGTATATATTGTATACATGTGTATATTTATATAGATATATAAGTACACACATATATTTTAAAATAAAATATGTGCAATGAGCTACAGGTTTCGCACTGTCTAACGCAGTGCAAGGTTAGTGCACATAAAGAATTAGTTATCTTAAAGTGTTTGTAAAGTTGAATGATTTAAAGCCCAGTATTTAAAAATACTTTAAAACATGGGCACTTTAAGTCATTCAACTTTACAATTACGCTTCTTTTATGAAATACTTACCTTTTTGTTACTGTAAACACACCGACAATCCACCGTCCGCATCTCCTTCAGTATTGAGCAAATGGTTGATTAATCCGTCTTCCTCCAATCTTTTGTGCCCCCTTTGGCATTCAGCTCGTGAGGCACACAACGATTGGAGGAAGCCGATCGTCATCTGATGTAAAGTGCCCATGTTTTTAAGAGTAGAATACTGGGCTTTAAATCATTCAACTTTACAATCATTTTAAGGCACATTATGGAAATATTAAATTTAAATATTAAAAGAATATAAATAATTATTATTTATTATAGTTACTGTAAAATATGCTTATATATTCAAATGTCTTTTTTAGAATTTTTAAGAACATCTCTAAAAATTATTTGTGGTGCTGCTGTGGGTGGTGCGGGAGGATAGGAGGGAGGCGGGCAGCACATTGTGGGAGCGATTCCCTACGCTTCAGAAAAGGTTTTTTGGTGAGGAAGGGATGGGCTACTACACTACAGAAATGGGTGTACCACACATATAATTTCTGAAGTAAGAACAGGGAATTGAAAGCAGATTTAAATTGGTTGGAGTATGAGTGAGCAGCGCTATAGGAGTCTCTCCTAAGTGCCTCCTATCCTACCACACAAGTATTTGACAATGGCAGGATCCTTTACAAGCTGCCCTTTCTCTGATGCAGGAACCTGTCCCTTTAAATCCTACATGTTGTTTGCACTCAGTACTCAGACATTTGTGTACTCAGTATCTGTTTCGTAGCATTTGTATCCTGATTACCTTTCTGAACCTGGATTCCTGAACCTGGATTCTTACTTTGCCTCATCCTATTTGTTGTGATGTTTGTATAAGGACTCATTACTATGTTTGACCCTGGCTAGCTCACTGGGCACTGGTATTGCCTTACCCCTATTTGTAATTTGCTGATGATGGACTTTCTTTATGGTATATGACCTGGGCCTGCTACTAGATTTCCTTCAAACTATATCCTTTGCTTTGAGACTTATTTCGATTAATTCCTGATTTTGACCCTCCGGCCTATTCCTGAGTATTACTCCTACATATTGGATTCATCACCAAACAAAACAGGGCAAGTGACAGACAGGATATCCCATTTTTTCACTTGCATATTAGGTGCCAGATGTTAGAAGTTGATCACGGGGTCTATTAAAATTACATTTTTGTGTGTGAGTGAATATAGAGCCCCTGTATTAATCAGGGAGATTGAGGGGTATACTTGAATTTATACTTTGGTCACTGGTCAAATAGGGTGCCCAGCTGTACAGTATTAACAGTTTAAGTTTGTGAATTAGAAAAATAAAAGAATACACTCACAAATGTAGCCCACCCTACTTGGTGCTGTTCAAGCTTCTCAGACAGTTTTGCACTTCTAAAATAAATGGCGAGTTGTTTGTTTGTATCTAAGGATTAACCTGTATGCCTCATCATCTGCAGCATTTATGTGTTTTGAAGTGAACTCCCATATTTTGGGGATTTTATAAACGGATCGAATGGCAAATTACCTGAAAAATACGTTGCTGTTTTCATTTTTAAAACATCTGTTGCGTAAAACTTGTGATTTGTCAAAAGGCCAAAAAGCTAATTCTGTTATCTAAGTTTTCTGCAGAAAATCAATAGCGGTTTTAGGCAATTTGCAGCTATTGATACATACTTGTAATGCACTGAGGCATAGGAGGTATTTAACATGTAGCATAAAATCAAGAACTTTACCATGCTAGACATTTAAGTGTCCAATATTTTTGTAAGGATTTCACTGGAAACTAAAAATATAGGACTGTCCAGTTAAATACTGGACACCTGGCAACCCTATTTGTACTTTTAGAAGATCGCTTACTGTGACCAGACATATCTGAGGAACAGCTGTCCTAGCGGGAACCAGTTTATATATGGAAGATCATTTTGTTCTGAACTGCCAGTCTTCTGACTATATTTTATGTGTGATTCATTTATTGGTGGACAATTTTGCAAATTCTTCTGTGATATTATAATTGGTATTTGGCATATCAAGTATTATTTTTTTTTCTCATAGTTAATGGTATTTGTTTTCATTGTTTTTTTTCCTTGTTCCGGGTGGATAATAGACCATTCATTCATACTCAGCTTAGAGAAGAGACTAACTACAGGATCTAATGTCAGTAATCTTGCATTCATCTAGGATAAATATAACATTTGTGGTTGAGAAGGCAATGTTTATATTGGCAACAGTTGGTGTAAACGATGCTGTGGTGTAAAATTAATTTGCCTAAACATAAAGTGCTAATATGCTTATTGGGATGAGAAAATTAAAACTATTAAACTTTTGGTGATTATGAAAATACATTTGTCACAAAGGAGCTTGTATTATGAAAAGGTTTATCACAGATTAAAAGTAAACCGTCTTATTATGGCCCAGTAATTCGTACCCAGAAGAATACAGGGCATTAGAGAGCAACCCAATATTGTTTGAACCTCCCAATTGCAGGGCAATATATGATAGGGAAGTCCCACTGTCCCCTTTTTCTTTCCCAATTTATTAATATCAATACATTTATTTCAGGGAGAATTTCCAGGACTAGAAGGTGAGGGGAACTTGTGGCAGTTGCTGTGACCGGAGGGGCGGAGTCATGTGTGTGCTGTGGGTGGGGTTGGATGTGTGATGGGAAGGGCGGATGGGTCAAGTTGAGATGGGTTTTGGGTGGAACTGGGCCAGTCCCTGGTTTCACACTCTTGTTGTACACTTGCTTATGTGTGTGCACCAATGGTTTTAATGTCATGCACAGATGACACTTGCTTCACAATGCTTAGCCTAGCGCAGGCAGGCGGTGCAGCTTGTCCATACACAGGTGAAATTAAATGAAATTGCTTTAGCTGTAATTAGACTTTTTATTGCTACTTATACCTTGCAACAGTTTTATGTACCTTTTAAAGAGATGTTAAATTATTATATTTTGCATATTTTATATCAGCAAATAAGAACTAATTTGCAAAAGATCTAAATACAAAATAAATGTTTTAAAAGCTTTTCAATCCCAGTGTCAAGCACATTAGTTTAAGTTTCTCCTGGAAATGGGCTTCCAGGAATGAGCAAATAAAATTGAAGACTTATTCGCACCCCCTTCTAGACACTAGGCTGACCATCCAGGAACCCTCATAGGAAGAGGTAAGTTCCCTGGGGGTGGGATCTATTTCCTTTAGAGTAGAAAGGGGTGGGAAAATGTGATTGGTCAAGTGGATTATTTGTGGGTTAAGTACTGTGGGGGCTGGGGTCAATCACTTTTAAAGTAGCAAGGGTGGGAAAAAGTGATGGCTTAATGGGATTAAAGCTGGCATTTTTCATCTGCCGGAAGGATAGTGTTAGCTCATGCAAACCTGTCTGCCCGGAATCGCAAAATGCGGGCAGCGTATTTAACATTGTATAAGCTTTTGCTTGTGCAAATCTGCCCCCTGCTTGCTCTATCCCAGTGTCGTGCAAGTACGGGTTGTCAATCACTCCGGGGGGAATGTACCCAAGGTGATTTAATCCCCCATCTGATAGCTGGCATGCTGTCTAGGAAGTGGTGGTCTAATAAACGCTGCTTCCTAACTTTCGGCTGCTAGCTTGCTCACGTTAGCCTGCAGCGATCGGCCCCCAGAGCTGCATGATTGAGGAATGAAACATCATCTGCAGTACTTTGAAAGGTCCGGTGAGCAGCCACATTTTTGATAGCCAGAAGACGGTAAGCTATATATGGCCACACTCTGGGAGGACATATGTATAATACTTTAGTTTCGATATATATATTTTATATATTTTCTTGATACATATAATAAATTAATTGTTTTAATTTTTTTCAACTTAGTGTAAGACTCCCATTGTGATGTCTCAGTCCCTTGTATACACCTTCTCAATTTAATTTTGGGGATAATAGTTAGTGCTGGCTAATACTCACTAACGGCTAGATTACAAGTTTTTGTCGGTAAGGCTTGCGGGGGTAACAAGCCTTTTTTTCCCACTGCTCCCTTAAGACAACACTGGTATTACAGGTTTTTTTAAACCTGGCGTTAGCCGCAAAAAGGTGAGCGTAGAGCAAAATTTAGCTCCACATCTCACCTCAATACCAGTGTTGCTTAAGTCAGTGGTAAGCTGGCTAAACGTGCTCGTGCACGATTTCCCCATTGAAAACAATGGGGCTTAGCTGGCTGAAAAAAACCCTAACACCTGCAAAAAAGCAGCGTCCAGCTTCTAACGCAGCCCCATTGTTTGCTATGGGGAAAGGAATTTTATGTCTGCACCTAACACCCTAACATGAACCCCGAGTCTAAACACCCCTAATCTTACACTTATTAACCCCTAATATGCCGCCCCGCTGACACCTGCATTATATTATTAACCCCTTAATTAATAATTAGCTTAATCATCGCAACAAGTGGGTGTGTGGAGAAAGGAAGGGTTTTATTGGTTTATGTGAAGGAAGGGGAGTGTTTATTGAAAACATGTGGTTACTGAGCCCTAAGACACAGTCAGAGTATACAAGCCTGAGGAAACGGGGGTACACCCGAGAAACGCGTCGCTTTACAACTCTGTTTGGTATAGGAGATTTGATTTTAACACACCCAGCTGTAACTTGTTACATTGCTGGTATTTTTATTTTGTACAATAATAAATATCAGTTTTAAGATTTACAAAGACTGGTGTGTGTGTATCAATCTTCTCTCAAGTAATCCAAGGGCTGTTTAGCCTTTCTCCCCTTCGCCAACTCACAGGAAGTCATCCAGGCCAGGTTGCCGTTCTGGAGATCCACTGTCTCAGGATACCACGACTCCTTTGCACAGCCAGCTGGTTTGCTGATTGAATACCAGCCTGCTCCTAACAGGCACAAGAGAGTGCCTTCACGTTTGTGAGTACCCTGCAGCTTGTCTATTTTGGATTAAGTGGTTTATATTGACCTACACATGTGGCGCCTCTGTTTATGTTTTGATTATATTATTAACCCCTAATCTGCCTCTCCGGACACCGCAGCCACCTACATTATCCCTATGAACCCCTAATCTACTGCCCCAACATCGCCGACACCTACATTATATTTATTAACCCCTAATCTGCCCCCCCCAACGTCGCCGCAACTATATTAAATTTATTAACCCGTAATCTGCCTCCGCCAATGTCGCCGCTACTATTATAAATTTATTAACCCATAAACCTAAGTCTAACCCTAACACCCCTCTAACTTAAATATAATTTAAATTAAACGAAATAAATTTACCATCATTAAATAAATTAATCTTAATAAAAACTAAATACTTACCGATAAAATAAACCCTAAGCTAGCTACAATATAACTAATAATTACATTGTAGCTAGCTTAGGATTTATATTTATTTTACAGGCAACTTTGTATTTATTTTAACTAGGTACAATAGTTATTAAATAGTTATTAACTATTTAATAACTTCCTAGTTAAAATAAAGACAAATATACCTGTAAAAAAAAATCCTAACCTAAGTTACAATTACACCTAACACCACACTATAATTAAACTTATTACCTAAACTACCTACAATTAATTACAATTAAATTAAATAAACTAAATTACGAAAAAAAACCCCCACTAAATTACAGAAAATAAAAAAAGAATTACAAGAATTTTAAACTAATTACACCTATTCTAATCCCCCTAATAAATTAAAAAGCCCCCCAAAATAATAAAATTCCCTACCGTACGGGGAACTTCCGGGCAGCGGCCATGATCAGTCGCAAGACTGTCTCCTACTCAAGTACCTAGCATAAATCTGCTCATAACCCATTCAGAAATGCTCCATCGAGTATTTATTTATGCCTAATGATACACAGCAGAGGAAGCTCTTTTGAAGGATAACATTATTTTTGGACTTGTTGTCGGATTTAGCCTACCGGAGCTTTATACAGGTTGCGGCCTATTACCCAACCCCCCGGCAGGACACCTGTGTATCACTGTCGTTAAGGAGCAGTAAAGTCCCGCAAGACACTGCTAACACCATTGCATTATCGGGAACCACTTACTTAGTGAACCAGCTATATAATGGATGCTATAGATAGATGGGAGCATAAGATGACCCGACTCCTGCAAGACCATTTCCGGAGCCTGGAGGAAGAGATACGCAAACTCCTGTTCAAAGCACGACCTAAAGAAGGGCTCACATTGCTAAATACAGACCGATCAACAAAGACACCTTCTCGCATGTCTACACCTCACAAGTTAAGTCTGTCTAACGCAGCGATCTCCCCTTCATGCAATCAGATGAGCGATGTACACCTCAGTAACAGAAAGCCTTTTCTCACCCGGGAATCCCTGATTGTGGGCCATGTGGTCTTAGGAGCTCAGACTGTCAACGTGAAGTCATCTGCATCTCAGGTGCTGAGGGGAAATGAAATGAGGCAAGAAAAAATGCTCTTCAACCTACCAAGAGAGACCGCGTCCCAGCCGGATACACGAGCAACAGTTGAGGCTACGGCCAAAAAGTGGAGACGGATCAATTTTGGAAATACAACACCCGAGTCTTATCTGCTCAGGAAGATCTATTCCGCCTGCCCATATCCACCTCTGATCGGCACCGGAGGAATAATGGGTGGTGAGCCACTCGCTGCTCCTGACAGCTGTAGCCCGGTGGGAACAGGACGATTAAGACAACTAACCCTTCTAATGCTGCGATTCCTCTACTCAGTCCCCCATGCCCAAGTGTGTGTCAGCCAGGATGATCGGCATGGAGTGGGCTGAGTACGAAGCGAGGGCTTACATCCAAATCTCAGGACTGGGTCTGTAGAACTAGAATGACACTATGTGAACTCTTGTTCTTTTTAAGCGGCATTCTCATTAGAATAGTCCTGAGTACTATAAAGAGCTGATAGCTTCATGATCACTTTTAGTCTGAGACATAAATGATAGCCATATAACACTCCTGCCATTTCAATTGGTCACCCCACTTCTAATTTTTGTTTAAGTCTCTTAGATAAAGTGCGGTTGGGCATCTTGTGTCACCCACCCCTGTTTTTCGTTTTTATTTAGATGCTCTTCAGACTCCTCTAGTATCGATGCTATCAGGTTAACCTAGGCCAAATCTGTTCTGCTTTGAAGTTAAAATATGTTATGCTTCATCAGTATACGTTTGTAATCAGTTGCCCTCTTGGCCATGTAGATAATTAAGACTTTCATTTATATTGCTTGTGTTTAGATATACTAATGCATGATCATACTGCCAACTGTCTGCTTCACACCTATAAATGATGGGATACCCACTATTGAGAAAGACAATGTATAGTTAAATATCAAAATCGTAGACTGTAATGGGTTGCATGTGTAATGCTTTTATTTAATTTAATTGTAAACTCCAGTTGGTTTACTATATAACATTATGAAACTGTATGCTCTTAAAGTTGGAGTAGGTTAAATGGCATTGTTGGTACCCTCTACCGCCCAGCTCTGGGAAAATTACTTTAGCAGTCTCTTCAGTATGACTTTTCTCTTAACTCAGGAATCACCTTGATAGTAATCATACATGGCACACCATATGTCCCATTGCTTTTAAAATTACTTTTGCTGACTTCTTAGACCTGAACCCGTTGACTGTTTATTACATAGAATATGATATTTAAGGGATATTTAGGTCTAGCTGTAAATTATTTGTTCCACAATTCAGTTCTGTAATACAGTCCCTATATAGTCTTATTCTCATAAGGACTTATTGTGACAGACCATAGTCCCTAAAGGCGTCTATGTGTATATACATGAACGCTACTTATTAGGCTGAGGACTTGACAGACCTGTTTTGACTGCTCTCTCTTCCAACTATGTTAGAAGTGTATTTTCCACACTATATTGTAACTAATGGAAGATTCAAATACCATTATAGTTGGTTAGTATGTTATTTTGTGTTCAATTAAAGGTTCCCAATATATATTAAACCTACATTGTTTCCATTTAGGGTCCAAAAGTGGCCTACTCTGATTTAAATCATCTTCCAGGGGGTCCAAGAGAGGCCTCTTTTTTCCATGGAGGGAACTCATTATATCTACATCTATACCATACCTAAAGGGGATAATCCTTAATTGAAAATCTGAGGTTAATTGTTATTTGCATAATTGGGCGGCTAATTGTATGTTTATTTTGACATTTAATATGTATATTGTATTGAGATTCCCCTGTGTTTCTGAAACCAAGATGTTATTTGCCTGTATAGTTTTTACAACCTCAATAAATAAAAAAAAACAAACAAAAAAAAAACAAACAGAAAATTCCCTACTGTACACTAAATTACAAATAGCCCTTAAAAAAGCCTTTTGCGGGGCATTGCCCGAAAGTAATCAGCTCTTTCACCTGTAAAAAAAATACAATACCCCCCAACAATAAAACCCACCACCCACACACCCAACCCTACTCTAAAACCCACCCAATCCCCCCTTAAAAAACCTAATACTACCCCCCTGAAGATCTCCCTACCTTGAGCCGTCTTCACCCAGCCGGGCACAAGTGGACCTCCAGGGGGGCAGAAGTCTTCATCCGATCCGGGCAGAAGAAGTCCTCCAAGCGGCATAAGTCTTCATCCAGACGGCATCTTCTATCTTCATCCATCCGGAGCGGATCCATCTTCAATCCAGCCGACGTGGAGCCATCCTCTTCCATCGACGTCCTAACGAAGAATGAAGGTTCCTTTAAATGACGTCATCCAAGATGGCGTCCCTTGAATTCCAATTGGCTGATAGGATTCTATCAGCCAATCGGAATTAAGGTTGGAAAAATCCTATTGGCTGATCCAATCAGCCAATAGGATTGAAGTTCAATCCTATTGGGTGATTGGATCAGCCAATAGGATTTTTCCTACCTTAATTCCGATTGGCTGATAGAATCCTATCAGCCAATCGTAATTCAAGGGACGCCATCTTGGATGACGTCATTTAAAGGAACCTTCATTCTTCGTTTAGACGTCGATGGAAGAGGATGGCTCTGCGTCAGCTATTTTGAAGATGGATCCGCTCCGCTCCAGATGGATGAAGATAGAAGATGCCGTCTGGATGAAGACTTCTGCCGCTTGGAGGACCTCTTCTGCCCAGATCGGATGAAGACTTCTGCCCCTCTGGAGGTCCACTTGTGCCCGGCTGGGTGAAGAAGGCTCAAGGTAGGGAGATCTTCAGGGGGTAGTGTTAGGTTTTTTTAAGGGGGGATTGGGTGGGTTTTAGAGTAGGGTTGGGTGTGTGGGTGGTGGTTTTTTTTTTTTATTTAAAAATTTTATTTTTATTGAGGCAATAAAAAAAGTCAAAGTACAATCACAGTAACAAGGACAATATCTCAAACAGTATCATATGACAGTAATTCCTTCATTCAAACACAGGTACACTGAGCTGTAGTGGGAGCATGGTATTGACCTTAATAATGCCTCTTTTCTTATAATAAGTTAACATAACATTCAAGCGTCAACAGTGTAACTTAGGACCACTTATGGGCCCTGTAAACTGGTACTTATCGGGAGACAAAACTCTCAGGATTAAGGGTTCACAATACAGGACATAGAGAGAAGAAACTAAGTTTTGAGTAATTGTCATCATCTTAAGACAGACATTGTGTTACTTGTTAGGTTCTGAAGGGGGGAACATCTGGAGGTCAACTTATGATTACAGGGAAGGGGTATTTCCCCGAGAACCATGGTCAAGAGGTGGGGGGAGGGAAAGGTAGGAACAGAAATGGGTAGGGGGGGAAGGAGGGAGTGGAGAAAAAAAAAAAAAAAAAAAAAGGGAGAGCGGAGGATCACTGACGGCTGGAGGAGTAATCGGGCCGCCAAGACCATATCCCAGGGTTAGAGTTGTCCAACTATCTGTTCGTCCCCCAAAGCGTTGGCATTGTCAAGTCTCCTGAACTCTTCCCATGTCAACCATATAGAGCAATAGAAGTCATAACGACCTTCGACCCTTAACGCGTATTCTTCCATGTTTTGAATGTAATCCAAGGACTCAAGGACTGGGGTAAGTGTAACCGGGGTTTGTTTCATCCATTGCCTAGCTATAACTAGTTTTGCCGCCAAAAGGATGACAACATCTAGTAGGCGGGATGACCTTGGGAGGTTCTGTAATCCAAGATGAAAGAGCGCCGTATCTCCCGTGAGGCCATCCACCAGACCCAGTCTCCGGAGCAGTCTCGCTACCTGAGTCCAAAATTGGTTCAGTTTGGGGCATTCCCACCAGATGTGTAGGTGGGTACCTCGCTGGGCGCATCCTCTCAAACAGTCCGCCGACTTGGAGGGATATATTCTGTGCAACCTGGTTGGGACCCAATGCCACCGAAGTAGGATTTTAAGATACAATTCGAAGAGGTTGGAGCAGCGCACCGCTGCGCCAACATCCTGGAGAGCACGCTGCCATTTATCATCTGACGTCACTACCCCCAAGTCTCTCTCCCAGTCCTCTGTAGTCCGGGTTTTTAAGAAGTGAGGGGAGTTAAGGAGAATTCTGTAGTGGAACGATAGGGAGCCACGTAGAGGCCTACCCACCAACCACCTCCTCTCCCAGTTGGTGAGCACTCTCATGTTAGTTTTCTGAAATCCCCAGGATAAAAGGAGCGAAACTAAGCGGAGGTATTCGAATTGCAACTCTCTAGGGAAGTTGTCCGTCGGATAAGCTTGGGGTGGAATAGCCAGAGCGTCTCCCCTATATAGATCTGAGAGTAATCCGATCCCTAGGGTTTCCCATTTCCTGGGGTGCGATTCAGGAAGGCACTGCATTAAAGCTTTGATAGAGTGTATAGGGGAGGGGTGCGGGGCCACCGAATCAAGAGATCGCAGCTCTCTCCAAAGCTTCAGACAGGTCTTGATTGTGCGGCAATGTATTCCGCTCAGTACCTCTGCGTGATCTGGGATCCATATAAGATTGGCCAAGTCCACACCAGCGGGCAATGAGCCCTGCTCTATTTGGTACCATCTTGCAGAGCAATCCCTCACCCCCCAGGCGGTAATATGCGAGAGCATAGCGGCCTTATAGTATAATGTAATGTTTGGCATCGACAAGCCTCCGCATCGTTTTGGCTTTTGTAGCTGGGTCAGGGGAAGCCGCACGTGGCGTCCCTTCCACACGTATTTAGTAAAGATGGATTGAAAGTGGTTGAGAAGATATGCCGGAACAGGAACCGGGAGGCACCGAAAGAAATAGATCAGCTTTGGGAGTAAGAGCATCTTTACAGCCGCAACTCTACCCGTCCAGGAGACCTCCGGCACCTTCCAACTAGAGACAGTCTGTTGGAATTCCTTGAGTAGTGACCCGTAATTTGCGGTCACTATTCGTTTAGGGTCATGAGAGAGCATTACCCCCAGGTGTTTCAGTCCCTCGGTTGACCATTTAAATGGATATGTTCTTCTCAGGGTCTCCAGAGTGGTCTCGTCTAGACCAATAGCATAGGCTTCAGTCTTGGTGTAGTTGAGCTTGTAGTATGTTAGGTTAGCAAACTCGGTCAAGATCTTGAACAGTTCAGGGAGCGACTCCTCAGGGTTTGCTAAAAAGATTGTCAAGTCATCCGCGAATAGTGCTAGGACTTGCGGGATATCATGTAACACCAGGGGTTGTATAGAGGGGGATGCTCGAAGTTTCGTTGCCAGCGGTTCCATCATGAGAGCAAAAAGAAGTGGCGACAGGGGACACCCCTGTCTCGTGCCATTCTTAATCTCAAAAGCTCTAGATACAAACCCCAGTCCTCTGACTCTAGCGGATGGGCCTGAGTATAGGGCCATTACTGCTATGATGAATGCAGAGGGGAATCCAAAAGAGCGTAGGACCTCAATCATATATTCCCACCGGACCCTGTCGAATGCTTTCTCAGCATCTAACGACAGAGTAACCAGTGGGATCTTAAGTGCGGCTGTCTCAGAAAAGATATTCAACAGACGTCTGGTATTGTCTGAGCCTTGTCGTCCCGGGGTAAATCCCACCTGATCCTGGTGGATCAGACCTGGAAGGGTTTTATTCAGCCTTGAGGCTAAAATTTTTGCGTATAGTTTAACATCTCCATTAATAAGAGATATTGGGCGGTAATTCTCACATAGGTCAGGGCTCTTCCCAGGTTTGGGTATAGTTATGATTGATGCCTCTAGGAATTCCCGGGGGAAGCTACCAGCATCCATGGCCTCACCAAACACTCGGGCAAGAAGAGGACATAATGGGGTAATACATTTTTTATAAAACATGGCATCAAAGCCATCCGGCCCAGGAGATTTATGTGCTTTAAGACTTTTAATCGTCTTCTCAATCTCCTCCACTGTGATAGGGTCCGTGAGGAGATCTCTCATGTCATCTGGAACCTGCGGCAGTTGGAGTTTGTGTAGAAACTTGGGGATAGCGTGTGCCGGCCTATAGTGGGAACAGGGGTCAGCAGATATCTGGTATAAACCACTGTAGTAATCTGCAAAGACATCTCCTATATCACTAGGAGAATAAAATTTTCTGCTATCTCTTGTGATATAAGCTATCTTGTTCAATAAGGTTTTCTGTCGAAGTTTGTGGGCCAGGAGTCGGTCTGCCCTGTCTCCTTTGTGGTAGTATCTCTGCTTCAGGAGATAAAGTCCCCTCTGGACCCTCTCTAGTTCACAAGTTTCAATATGTTTTTTGAGAGTCTGAACCCTCCTGACCAAGGAGTCTGTTCTAGTTCTTCTGAGTTGAGTCCTAGAGATAGAGTAGTCATGATACAGTTGGGCTAGGCTGGCTCCTCTGTGTCGCCTAATTTCTGAGGATTTCTGCATGAAGAGTCCGCGGAGATAGGCCTTAAGCGACGCCCACAAGGTTAGCGCAGATGCAGTTCCCGTATCATTTATATTCAAAAACCCCTCTATTTCCCGTATCCAAAGTGGGATTTGTGGGTCCGCGAGGAGGTGTTCTGGTAGACGCCAGGAGCGTCTACCCTCCCCAGAGGGAGAGAAAGTGATATCTACAACTACTGCATCATGATCCGACCAAACGCAAGGTACAATCCTAGCCGCCGCAACCGTCTGCAGTGTCCATGAGTGACAAAAAAAATAATCAAGCCGAGAAAAAGACAGAAAGGGGGACGAATAACAAGTGTAGTCATCGACATCAGGGTGCAGGGCCCTCCAGACATCGTGATATGAGTGTTGTGAGACAACATTCCTGAAGAGGTGAGAGTAATGTTCTTCTCCTCGGTGTGGGGGTCCCTTTCTTTGTGACTTTCTATCCCTGCGCGGGTCCCACACCAGATTACAGTCACCACCTATAATAACATGGCCCTGTTTAAGTCGGCTTACTTTACCCAGCAGGTTGCCAAGGAAGCGAGTCTGGTTGACATTGGGGGAATACAGAGCAACTAGCGTGACCAGATTATTATCCAATTGGCAGACACATATTATGTAACGGCCAGAAGGGTCCGTTTCAAGGTAGATGGGCTCGTAGGAGACATGTCTACCAATTAAGACAGTAACTCCCCTGGCTTTTTTGTGGAACGTGGAGGACATGCGAATCGGGAAATCCCTGGGGTGGAACATGGCGGCCCGAGACTCCGTCCAGTGGGTCTCCTGTATGTATACAACGTCAAGACGTTGGGTTTTCAAAAATTTGAGGAGTAAACTTCTCTTTGTGGGGGAGTTCAGGCCTCTGACGTTAAGCGTGCCCACTTTCATTGTGAGTGGAGAGAAAAAAAAAAAAAAAAAAAAAAGGGGGGGGGGGGAAATAAGGGTGAGGCAAAAACTATGGGAGATAAGGGAGGGTATACACTAGATTCCACCAGGTTCTCCGGGTTGGGCAGAGACTACTACACTCTGCCAAATAGGGAGTGCGGAGGATAAAATAAATAATCCCTAACCGCACCAAGAATACAACCCCCGTGGGGGGGAGGGGGGGAAAAGGTAGTGTAGAAGGAGAGAGCTTGAAGGCTCCCCTCCACTACCGGTGTGTGTTATATGTCACTAATCATCCTACATAGGAACCCGTGGCCAGGTAATCTTGAGGGCGTAGTGGAAAAAGGAAAAGAAGAATGGGAAAATGCGAGGGGGAGGGAGGGGAGAGGGAAGGTGGCAGAAAGTCCAGGTATGTTAGGAAAGCGCAATGTACTTATGTTATATATCGGGTTACAAGTAAATGTAAGGGATGGAGAGTCTAAAGGGTGCTGAAGGCCTGCTTCAGGGGTCAGATAGGTCTTAAAGGATGGGTAGGTACGAGTATGTATATAGACAGCTGTCATTTTAACACATGATTTGTAATATCACCAAGTGGTAAAAGATAATGAGGAGGTCCGAAGTGGGCACAGGGTAATAGTACCTAAAAAGGAGAGGCGGGATGGGCGGGTCCTGATGATGGGGCCGAGGTGAGATCAGGGAGTAAAAAGGTGGGCGAGCAGAGGTAGGGTGTAAAGAAGCAATACCTAGAGGGTAACAGATGATGTAATAAATCTGAATACACATTAAAAGCAATATGTTCCCCACATTTGACAATACTCATATGGCAGATCTCCTCCTCAGCACCTCCCACCAGGAGAATCCCCCCTTAAGTCCATGAGGAACGTCAATGGACTGAGCAAACAACACTAGTAAAGAAACAGAGAGGTTAGGCGAGAGAGGTTAAAAGAGAGAGCCAGAGGGGCAGAGCAGTGGAAGGAAAAGGGAGTAGAGGTAGGAAAGTAGGAGAGAGCAGAATGAGAGGGGAGGGATAGGCGGATGGTAGGAGACCATCAGCAATCCAGGAGGGAGGGAGAAGTGGGAAAGGAGATGATGTGGTTGTAGGAAAGATCTTGGCACTGGGGAAGGTAGTATGATGAGCGAGTACAGAGAGAAGGGGAGAGCGGAGGGAAGGATGATGGAGATGAGGAGAGATAGAAAAAGGAATACCAACATCAAAAGCACCAATTTGTAGAACATCATCAGTGGAGCATTATATAAGATTAACAGTGCAAATTAAACTCATAGAGATTTTAAATACTATCTGTACTCGGCTTTCAACATTGGCCATAAAACAAATCTCTTCCTCGTCGCTCCCACAAGGACAATCATCTCTCAGATCCAGAGGGAGCGATAATGGGTTGAGCAATAACATTGGCAAGAATGGAAGAATTGAGCAATGAAAGGTTGAGGGGAAGGGAGGAGGGAAGGGGAGGGAGGAAAGGAGGGCGAGCAGAAGGATAGGGAAGGGGTAGTCGGATGGCAAGCCATCAACAATCCAGGGGAGGGGAGAGAGATGAGGGAGAGAAGGGAATATGATAGTAAGAGGGTATTGGAGCTGGGAAGGGTAGTGAGGGGGGCAGGGTATAGGGAGGAGGTGAGAAATGGGGAGAGATGGTAGAGATAGAAAGAGATGGAGGAGGAAAACATAACCAACAAAAGTACCTTTATGTAAAACATTAACCTGGAATCATCGATGGAGCACTGTACAAGACCAACAATGTAAGTCAAACTTATATAGACCTTAAATACAGCTGCTCTTGGCATTTAACAATGTCAATGTACCATATCCCTTCCCCCGTACCTCCCACCAGGGCAGTTCTCTCCCATGTCTAGAGGAAGCGACAGAAGGTTGGACAAACAACATTGGCGAAGTGTGAAAGTTGAGCGGAGAGAGGCCCAGGCGAAGGGAAGAGGAAGGCGAAAAGGAAAGAAGGAATGGGGCAGCAGGATTAGGGAGGTGGGAAGGGTAGAGGGGAAGGTAGTGGATGTATGCGGTTGGTAGGGGGTACCAACATTCCAGGTGGAAAGGGAGGACTTTTAGGGAAAAGAGGGAATAGGATAGTAGGGAAGGTAATAGAGACGGGAGGGTTGTGGATAGAGCAGGGTGTGGGGGAAGGGAGGGTTAAGGGAAAGACGATAAAGAAGAGGAGAATCAGGAGAAAGCGACACAGTCATCAGAGGTACCACTATGTAAAACATTGATTTGGCATCGTAAGTGAGACATCAAATAAAACAAACATTGCAACTTTAACTTATATTAACAGTAAACATTTTAACTTGAGCTAGATGGTCTTTCACATGTACTTTACCAGTTCCCCGGCCACCTCCAGGTCTCGGTAGCAATAACAGTCCTCTTGGAGAAAGGAGCCAATACAGGCGTTTCATAACTCAGTCTACTGGAGGTGAGGGAACAGATCAAGCAGAGCTCTAGCAGCTTGGGGTGGGGAAAGGAAAGAAGGAAATATGGAGCAGGGAGTAATATACAAGAGTGTCAGTCAGTTGTACATTACCAGCTCTTCAGCACCACTATGGCGCCAGGAGATGACTCAAGCCTTTTGGGGTTTAGACAATAATGGATAATTTTCACAACACCCCCAGAGGGGTAGATAGGTAATCATGAGGCTATTGCAGATGGTATAGGAAAATAAGGATCATCGACCAGGATCTTGTCGAGGTGCCTCTTGTCTGTCCGGGTTCCATGCTTGGGCCCCCACTCTCAGTAGGGGCTCTGCTCTTTGTGGTCGGGGAGGGTCTTCATTTCCATTTACAGAAGGTAGGTTCCAGACTCTTAGCAGGTCCTGTGCATGACGTGGAGTAAGAGCAGTGTGCTGGGTACCATCTTTGGTGATGATTAATTTAGTAGGAAATCCCCACCTGTATCGAATTTGGTGGGCCCTCAGAGCTCTAGTGGTCTCGTTGAAACTTCTTCTTTGTTGAAGCGTGAATGAGGACAGATCAGGGTATAGTGAGATGTCCTTAAACTGGTCCGGGAGTTGAGGTTGTCTCAGGGTGACTTTCAAGAGTCTGTCCTTGAAGGAGAAATAGTGCAGCCTAGCTATGGTATCTCTGGGTTTATCCATAGGGAGGTTTTGCGGCCTAGCAGCCCTGTGTATTCTGTCGATTCTTGCATCTTTTTCCCCTGATGGACCTATGATAGATCTAAATAGTGCTTGGGCAAATTTTCCTAGTTCCTGAGGACCCACAGACTCTGGGATTCCCCGGATTCTAACGTTGTTCCGCCTGGAACGATCTTCCAGGTCTGCTAGTTTCGCCTCTAAAGAGGACACCTGATCCGCCAGATTTTGTGTATAGCTGACCCAGTTTGTGTGGTCCACTAACAGGTCTTCCTGTTTGCGTTCTATTATGTCCGTTCGTTCATTAACTGTAACAATGTCCTTTCTGAGGTCATCGAAGGACCTCTCCAGTTTGTCAAATCTTTTAGTGAATGACTGAGTCTGCTGATCCAGTAGTAGTTTCATGGAATCCATGGTGATCGTTTCAGATTGTCTGTGAGAGGGTGGTGAGCTCCTCACACTAGCCCTCCCCTCTGATAAAGGAGGTGAGACAGATCTATCATCATCTGAGATGTCCGGTAGTGGGTCCCTGATAGGTTGAAAATGGTCCCGAACTGTATGCTTTGAAGGGTGCAGTCCTTTTGACTTCTTCTTGGCCTGCTGTGACATTGTATACCAAATATTGTAACAGATAGTGGATGGTATGTCAATAGGTAGTTGCAGGGAAAGGGTCTCAGGAGGAAAACCTGGCGGGTTCAGCTGGCTTACACCGGTAGGGAGGGGTGCCACAGGATCTAGCACATCATGGCTATGTTGCTTATGCCAGGGAGTTAAGAGAAGTACTTTTTATAAAAGCTGCTTCAGCGGTTGGCCGCAGGACAAGCAGGCAGCAGTGCAGAGGTCAGGTGGTTTCTGTGAGCAGCGAGCCTTGATAGAGTGTGTCTCTCCTCAGGGGAAAATGCCTCCACTGGGCACAGTCGGGGAAGGGATGTAGGTTATGACCCGCTCCGGGGAGCAGAGCGGGAAAGGAGGAGGAGAGACACTATAGAGCTGTGGCAATCTGAGATGTATATAGGGATCTTGGCTTTTAGATTGTGGCAAGCCAGAAAGTTCAGAGTGATGTGGGATGTTGCAGTGAGTCTCTGAGCCCACGAGCTATTGCAGGTGTAGATAGAAAACTTCTATTTCTGGGTGAGGGGGGTGACCACCGGGAGTGATGCAATTGTGGAAGATAGAGCCTCAGTGTCTGCAGTTATTTTGATGGGAAAACTTGCTGTAAATTGCAGGTGGTGACACAAGGCACACAATGGTATTCCTGATTTAAAGTAAGAGATGGGTGGCTTTCAAAGCTATCAATGTGTTGCTGCCACTCAGGCTAATATCAAAGTTGAGCTGGGGGTGCTTGAGAAAGCAAAAGGTCTGTCCTTTTTTTCTTAGTAAATCCCTTAGTGTTAAATGGATAAATAACTCCAGATAAATTGGTTAGGTATAATATCTGGGGCAGCAGGAGTTAAGTTTGGGCTCAGGGCGACTACTTGTAACAAATGCAGCCTGGGATTCTAATGGGGCTCAACACTGTGGTTGTAATGCAGTCGCTGCAAAAGTTAAGGCGGCAGCAGAGCCGAGTTTCTTTAGCCCACCTCTCAATGCCTGCAAGTAAGGGCCTGTGTAGTTCTCCGTATCTGTGACCTAGGTTATGGCTGCGGTAGGCTTGGCAGAATAGACCGGTGAGCACCTCTGATGTACAGGGAGGTTATTATGGTCTTAAAATGTTAATGTCACGTGGGTGAGCGTTCCGGAGCGGAGCCCCGACCCTCCGGAACACAGTGTGCTAAAGTCACTCACCCCCTTTGGTCTTCTTTATTCACTCGCAGTGGCCTCCAACCTGCCCAACAGCGTCCCAGTAGAAGAGCCTCCGCAAGTGTCACGGACTGCAGCACCGCTACCCGTGGGTGGTGGGTTTTAATGTTGGGGGGGTATTGTATTTTTTTTTACAGGTGAAAGAGCTGATTACTTTGGGGCAATGCCCCGCAAAAGGCTCTTTTAAGGGCTATTTGTAATTTAGTGTAGGGTAGGGAATTTTATTATTTTGGGGGGCTTTTTTAATTTATTAGGGGGATTAGAATAGGTGTAATTAGTTTAAAATTCTTGTAATTCTTTTTTTATTTTCTGTAATTTAGTGTTTGTTTTTTTCGTAATTTAGTTTATTTAATTTAATTGTAATTAATTGTAGGTAGTTTAGGTAATTATAGTGTAGTGTTAGGTGTAATTGTAACTTAGGTTAGGATTTATTTTACAGGTATATTTGTCTTTATTTTAACTAGGAAGTTATTAAATAGTTATTAACTATTTAATAACTATTGTACCTAGTTAAAATAAATACAAAGTTGCCTGTAAAATAAATATAAATCCTAAACTAGCTACAATGTAATTATTAGTTATATTGTAGCTAGCTTAGGGTTTATTTTATCGGTAAGTATTTAGTTTTAAATAGGATTAATTTATTTAATTGTCATTTTATTTAGATTATTTAAAATTATATTTAAGTTAGGGAGGGTTAGGGTTAGGTTTAGACTTAGGTTTAGGGGTTAATACCTTTAATATAGTAGCGGCGAGGTTGGGGGTGGCAGATTAGGGGTTAATAAATGTAAGTAGGTGTCAGCGTTTAGACTAGGTTTAGACTTAGGTTTAGGGGTTAATACCTTTAATATAGTAGCGGCGAGGTTGGGGGACGTCAGATTAGGGGTTAATAAAATTTAACTAGTGTTTGCGAGGCGGGAGTGCGGCGGTTTAGGGGTTAATATATTTATTAAAGTGGCGGCGATGTCCAATTGGCAGATTAGGGTTTAATATATTTATTAAAGTGTTTCCGATGTGGGAGGGAGCCTCGGTTTAGGGGTTAATAGGTAGTTTATGGGTGTTAGTGTACTTTTAGCATTTTAGTTAAGAGTTTTATGTTCCAGCGTTAGCCCATAAAACTCTTAACTACTGACTTTTAAATGCGGTAGAAGTCTTGACAGGAGAGGCTGTACCCCTCACTTCTTCCAAGACTCGTAATACCAGCATTAGGCAAATCCCATTAAAAAGATAGGATACGCAATTGATGTAAGGGGATTTGCGGTGTCCTCGTGTCGCAGAAGAAAAGTGAGCGGTACACCTGTACCTTTCAGACTCGTAATACCAGCGTTAGGAAAAAAGCAGCATTGGGACCTCTCAATACTGCTTTTTAAGGCTAACGCAAGACTCGTAATCTAGGCGTAAGTTTTTCCCCCTCCCCCCCCCCCACTTTTTTTGATTAAAGGAATAGAAAGGTAAAAAATTAAATGTGCATAGATGCATTTCAATTTGAAATAGAATTTTTTTTGCAATATACTTCCATTAGCAAAAATACTTCTAATGAAAGTTTATTACAGTTTTTTTGCGGCATACGCACATATCCTGTGCTTTGCACCAGTATTCAAACACTACACCTTCTCAGAGAGTCAGCAGTAGCTTGTATGATACAAATTACATCTTAAGAACCAATACACACTACAGCCACCTCTCTTACACCGAGCTTACGAGTTTTGCGCTATACCGGGTGCTTAAAGAACACAATAAAATCAGCGGTATCGCATATTCCATAGCGCTGCCATTACAAGTTACTGAAAAACCTCCTTTTGCTGTGCGTTATGGTGCGTTAAGCTCCATTCCGCACAAAAGCCAAGGGCTTAGTTTACGTGCTCATGCACACTTTCCCCCACAGACATCAATGGAGAGAGAGTGTTAGAAAAAAACTAACACCTGTGATCACGGAATGGCGATTGCCGTAACGCAACCCCATTGATGTCTATGGGGAAAAGAAAATTACGTTTAAACCTAACACCTAACACCCTAATATAAACCCCTAATCTAAATACCCCTAATCCGCCACTCCTCGACATCGCCGACAGTAAATACATTTATTAACCCCTAATCCACCGCTTCCCGACATCGCCGACACTAAATAAACATATTAACCCCTAAACCTCCCCCCCACATCGCAACTAATAAACTAAACCTATTAACCCCTAAACCGCCGGCCTCCCACATCGCAAAACACTAATTTAAACTATTAACCCCTAAACCTAACACCCCCTAACTTTAAATTAAAAGTTACAATATAACTATCTTAAAATAAATAAAAACTTACCTGTGAAATAAAAAAAAACTAAGATTAAACTATAAATTAACCCAACATTACTATTCTAATAAAATAAAAAAAAACTACCAATTAAAAATCCTAAATTAAAAATTTAAATAAACCTAATACTATGAAAAAATTTAAAAAATCTAACATTACAAAAAAATGCTAAAATTATGAAAAATTAAAAAAGAAATTATCCAAAATATTAAAAATTACACCAAATCTAATAGCCCTATAAAAACAAAAAAGCCCCCCCCAAAATAAAAACACCCCCTGACCTAACAATAAACTACCAATAGCCCTTAAAAGGGCCTTTTGTAGGGCATTGCCCTAAGTTAAACAGCTCTTTTACATTTAAAAATTACAAAGTCCCCCCTAAAAGTAAACCCCCCTACCCAACCAACCCCCTAAAATAAAAAACCTAAGTCTAAAAAAATCCTAAACTACCCATTGTCCGTAAAGGGGTATTTGTATTGGCATTGCCCTTAAAAGGGCATTCAGCTCTTTTACTGCCCTTAAAATGGTATTCAGCTCTTTTACTGCCCATCAGTAATCTAAAAAAAACCCCACCCCAAAAATCTACTCTCGGTTCCTGAAGTCCGGACATCCATCTTCATCCAGGCTAAAATGTCAGCCAATAGGAATGCAAGGTACCCCATTTTTAAACGGGTACCTTGCATTCAATCTGCAGTGTACAGCGGTGATCGTATGAAGAGGACGCTCTACGCTGGATGTCATCGCCGGTCCTGGACAGCTCAGCTCTGCGCCTCCACAGCTCCGCGCCACCGGGATGAAGTTGGAAGATGGTCCCGCGATGGAGGAAGATGTTGCCGCCTGGATGAAGACTTCTTGCCGCCTGGATGATGATGGATGACCGGACTTCAGGAACCGTGAGTAGATATTCTGGGGTTAGATTTATTTAATTTTTTTCATTTTTTGGGTTTTTTTTTTTTTTTAGATTAGGGCTTTGGGCAGTAAAAGAGCTGAATGCCCTTTTAAGGGCATTGCCTATACAAATGCCCCTTTAGGGGCAATGGGTATCTTAGGATTTTTTAACACTTAGGTTTTTTATTTTGAGGGGTTGGTTGGGTGGGGGGTTTTACTGTTGGGAGGACTTTGTAAATTTTTGTAGGTAAAAGAGTTGTTTAACTTAGGGCAATGCCCTACAAAAGGCCCTTTAAAGGGCTATTGGTAGTTTATTGTTAGGTTAGGGGGTGTTTTTATTTTGGGGGGATTTTTTATTTTTATAGGGCTATTAGATTGGGTGTAATTGTTTTTATTTTTATAATTTCGTTTATTATTTTTTATAATCTTACGCCTAGATTTAGAGTTTTGTCGGTAACGACCCGCGTAGCTAACGCATGCTTTTCCCCCCCCCGCACCTTTTAAATACCGCTGGTATTTAGAGTTCACAGAATGGCTGCATTAGGCTCCAAAAAGGGAGCGTAGAGCATAATTTACCGCCACTGCAACTCTCAATACCAGCGGTGCTTACAGACGCGGCCAGCTTCAAAAACGTGCTTGTGCACGATATCCCCATAGGAAACAATGGGGAAGTTTGAGCTGAAAAAAAACCTAACAAAAAAGCAGCGTTAAGCTCCTAACGCAGCCCCATTGTTTCCTATGGGGAAACACTTCCTATGTCTGCACCTAACACTCTAACATGTACCCCGAGTCTAAACACCCTAACCTTACACTTATTAACCCCTAATCTGCCGCCCCCGCGATCGCTGACACCTGCTGTATATTATTAGCCCCTAATCTGCCGCTCCGTACACCGCCGCAACCTACGTTATCCCTATGTACCCCTAATCTGCTGCCCCTAACACCGCCGACCCCTATATTATATTTATTAACCCCTAATCTGCCGCCACCAATGTCGCCTCCACCTACCTACAATTATTAACCCCTAATCTGCCGACCGGACCTCACCGCTACTATAATAAATGTATTAACCCCTAAAGCTAAGTCTAAACCTAACACTAACACCCCCCTAAGTTAAATATAGTTTAAATCTAACGAAATAAATTAACTCTTATTAAATAAACTATTCCTAATTAAATCTAAATACTTAACTGTAAAATAAATCCTAATATATCTACAATATAAATTATAATTATATTGTAGCTATTTTAGGATTAATATTTATTTTACAGGCAACTTTGTATTTATTTTAACCAGGTACAATAGCTATTAAATAGTTAATAACTATTTAATAGTTACCTAGTTAAAATAATTACAAAATTACCTGTAAAATAAATCCTAACCTAAGTTACAATTAAACCTAACACTACACTATCAATAAATTAATTAAATAAAATACCTACAATTACCTACAATTAAACCTAACACTACACTATCAATAAATTAATTAAATACAATACCTACAAATAAATACAATTAAATAAACTAACTAAAGTACAAAAAATAAAAAAGAACTAAGTTACAAAAAATAAAAAATATTTACAAACATTAGAAAAATATGACAACAATTTTAAACTAATTACACCTACTCTAAGCCCCCTAATAAAATAACAAAGACCCCCAAAATAAAAAAATGCCCTACCCTATTCTAAATTTAAAATAGAAAAGCTCTTTTACCTTACCAGCCCTGAAAAGGGCCTTTTGCGGGGCATGCCCCAAAGAATTCAGCTCTTTTGCCTGTAAAAAAAAACATACAATACCCCCCCCAACATTGCAACCCACCACCCACATACCCCTAATCTAACCCAAACCCCCTTAAATAAACCTAACACTAAGCCCCTGAAGATCTCCCTACCTTGTCTTCACCACACCGGGTCCCGATCGGTCCAGAAGAGCCTCCGAAGTCTTCATCCAAGCCCAAGCGGGGGCTGAAGAGTGACGTCCATCCGTCGGCTGAAGTCTGGATCCAAACGGCGGCTAAAGAATTCCATCTTCGGGCAGAAGTCTTCATCCTATCCGGGCAGAAGATTCGATCCGGACCGGCAAACATCTTCATCCAAGCCGCATCTTCTATGTTCTTCCATCCAATGACGACCGGCTCCATCTTGAAGACCTCCGGCGCGGATCCATCCTCTTCTTCCGACGACTAGACGACGAATGAAGGTTCATTTAAGGGACGTCATCCAAGATGGCATCCCTCGAATTCCGATTGGCTGATAGGATTCTATCAGCCAATCGGAATTAAGGTAGGAAAATTCTGATTGGCTGATGGAATCAGCCAATCAGATTCAAGTTCAATCCGATTGGCTGATCCGATCAGCCAATCAGATTGAGCTCGCATTCTATTGGCTGATCGGAACAACCAATAGAATGCGAGCTCAATCTGATTGGCTGATCGGATCAGCCAATCGGATTGAACTTGAATCTGATTGGCTGATTCCATCAGCCAATCAGAATTTTCCTACCTTAATCCTATCAGCCAATCGGAATTCGAGGGACGCCATCTTGGATGACGTCCCTTAAAGGAACCTTCATTCGTCGTCTAGTCGTCGGAAGTTGCGTTAAGGCTAAAATGCTTGCGGTATAGCTATACCGCCGCGACTCGTAATATGCGTTAGCTGCCATTCCACGCGCAATGGCCAATTTTTCAGTGGTATAGCCGTACCACATAATAACGCAAAACTTGTAATCTAGCCCTTAGCAAGCATAGTGTTTGAATACTGGAGCAAGGGCTCTCACAGGATATGTGCGTATGCCACTGAAAAACAGCAATAACTTTTACTAGAAGCATTTTTGCTAATGGAAGTATATTGCAAAAATGCTTCTATTTCAAACTGAAATGCACCCATCTACATTTCATTTTTGACCTTTCTATCCCTTTAATTTGTATCTTTTTTGAGTGTCCATGCACCAGGAGTTGTGTATAATTGTTACAGTGTCCTGTACTTACACTTATTTATAGAATAATTCCCGTGGAGCTGAATAATTAAAATATATCTGTATATATTCATATAGATATATAGGTATAGATATGTATTTTACAAATGTAATAATTATATATACAGTATATATATATATATATATATATATATATATATATATATATAAACTAACTCATTGTGTAGTTCATTAACAAACCTAGACAGGCCCAGAGGCTTGTTTTCCCACAGAAAACCTCTGAATTACATTGTTTCCAATGCAGCAAAGGATTCTGGGTAAGATATGCAAATTAAGTACACAATGACTCACCTTACCCAGAATCCTTTGCTGCATTGGAAACAATGTAATTCAGAGGTTTTCTGTGGGAAAACAAGCCTCTGGGCCTGTCTAGATTTGTTAATGTAATACACAATGAGTTATTTTTTCTATATTTTGTGCGTAGTGGAGGATTTTAAACTCACCTTTTATCTCCCCCTAATTTAAAATGTTGTGTTTTATATATATATATATATATATATATATATATATATATATATATATATATATATATATATATATACATATATACATATATACACAGTCCCAGTTGGAAAGCACTCACCGGATTTTGCAAATTAGACTTTTTGTTGGTATGAACGTTTTCGGGGTCTCCCCTGTCCTCAGATACATAAGAGATATAGTATTAGGAGAAAGAAAAACGAGGAACTGCAGACTCTATTCCAAAGTGGTTTTTAATGAACAGTCAAGTGAAAGACACAGTCACAGTGTCTAAGAATATTTTCTTAGATGTGTCGAGTTAGTGCGTGGATAATATCAACAATTTACAGCACTTTTAAGAAAATCTAGGTAACAGAATTTGCCTTTCAGCCTCTCTATATTTTCAGCAAAAGCAATCAAATTTATTAATTCTAAAACATTTTTTACTATGCATAATCAAACATTTTATATAACTATGTGTTTCATTTACTTGTAATCATAATGATACCCCCCCCCCATTTATTGAAAAATATCCTGTGGAACTTTGTGCTGATATGAAAGAACAGGTTGGGATTTAAATCACCAGTTACAGCTGAGGAGGGAGGTTATGTAAAGACTTCAAATCTGAAGATCATGCCAAATTTACTTCAGTAAATGTTTTCACAAACATTTTATGAAAAGAGTTAAAGTCTTCCAGCCACTGGTAGAGTGAGAGAGAGAGCAAGTATGTCTGTAAAGTTAGAGGAAGATTTATGTGCTGTAATAAACCTGTACATTAGGAAGCAACTGCCACAATGGATGGACTTGTTCAGAGAAGACTTTTTGGTAACAAGGGCTCAATCTCTAGTATGTAATTCGTGCTCAATGAGGTGAGTAGCATAGCAAGCGTGATGCGGACAGGAATAAAGAAATGTGCACGCCTATTAAATCAACAGCTATGAAACCAAAGTCATTGTAACTCCCCATTCGAAGAATAGAGCAGTTACATTCCAAAAATACTGCCCTGGTTCACTCATAGGTGCAAATATATCTGTTGAAAGAGCATAAAACATTTTATGATTGTCTCTTAAAAATGTAATATTCTGTCTAAATTCTGTAAATTTAATTTGGACTTTCACGTCCCTTTAAGACACTTACACCCTCCTGAGCTCTCATGGAAAGAAGTTACATAACTCCCAACATTTGTCACTAGGTATTAAGGACTCTGGGGGTTTTAGGGGGGCTTTCACCATTTTGTGGGTGGGGCCATATTGGAAGGGAGCAAGGTCACATGTGGATAGTGGGTGGGGTTGTGGGCGTGTCTGGGTGGTCAGTGGGTGTGCATGTGCGGTTTGTGGGTATATCTGGGTGGTTTATAGGTGTGGCTAAGTAAAATTCTGCAAATAGGGACATACGACTGTCTTAGAGGGACAGTGGGACAAAGCTCAGAGATAGGGACTGTCCCTACCAAATAGCGGCAGTTGGGAGGTCAACAATAAAAGTACATTTGAAAGTTTTTTTTTTTTAATTATTCGCTGTATCTGAATCATGAAAGTTTAATTTTGATTCATGTGTCCCTTTAAGTCTGAAATTAATTTATATCTGTCCTTTTCTTAACCTTCTTTAAGCATGTAACACAATGAGAAGCAGTGTTTGACCCCCTTTCTGCCAGTAGCGCACATAAAAGAATGTTGTAAAGATCTTTGTGTCAGTAACACACAGAGGGCAGCTATTTACCTTGCTTTCTGCTACTAACATACCCAGATGTGGTTTAGTATTTAAAAGGACAGTCAACCCAAAATGGCTTCTAACTTATAGAGTTTCAAACGATTATTATTTTTCAATGTAGCCCAATTTTTAACAATATTTCGTTAGCATGTAAAAGACTTACTATTTTTGTCTCTGCTGTTCCAAAATGTCCATCTGCCCCCTCCCCTATTTCTTCACCAGTCTGTGCTCGCATTCACTTTTCAATTCTACACGCTCCCGGAGTTTGCGCATGCGCAATGCGCCGATTTTCTCCTAGCGCCAGAACGGTGTGAAATGCGTCAGATGACGTGGACAATGGCGTTGTGTGTACATACACTCCTCTGTATCAAGCTATGGTGCATCGTGAGTTTATTTTATATTGATTTAAATAAAGGTGAAGTTTTATTAAATACACCGCTTGCCAAGCTTTGATTGTTGCCTTAGTTCTACATACCTGTCTTGTGCTGTATTCCGGATTAAACCCTTCTTTACAGTTATATATATATATATATATATATATATATATATATATATATATATATACAGTATGTATGTGTGTATATATATATATATATATATATATATATGGGTAAAAAGATTGGTACCCGGGCGCACTGTTTATCTAAACATATATAGGTATGTATCAATAATTATGACAGAGATAATATAGTCTTCATCCCCACCTATTAGTATAATGAAATTAGGTGTAGAACAATCAAAACATTATACTTTTTGGTGTGATTCAAAGTAATGTGCATCATGAAATTCGTATTCCTTTACAACAAACACCCCTTTTTAGCACCAGTAATTGGTAACAAAATAAGTTAGTGTAGACAGGAGGTAGTGTTGTGTCCAAAAATATATGTACAATAAAAAGAATTATAAAATGGACAAGAAAAACAAATCAGTTCCAAATTTGCTTGATGTATGTCCTTATTCTAAAACAATCCAGAAATGGAAATGGGTGCCTACATACTATAGGCTACCTCAATCCTATGAGGTAAGTAAATGCATCCCTTTAAGGTACAGATGTCTCTCAGCAATCGAGGATCTTGTTTCTATGTCTCCCTGGTATGGTAGAAGTGTTGTCTTTCTTTGTGGATCAGTTTTGTAGTCTCCTCTCGATATCACGATGTACCGTGGATATACATAAGCGAAAAGGGGAGATACAAATACAGACCAGTAGTGCAACACTGTATGATAATTATTGGTGCTAATATAATTATCTAAAGATCAAGTGCTCACATTTAATATCCTCAATCTAATATGAGGTATCAGTCAGATGTATATAAAAAAAAAAATATGTTTATGACATATGAGGTAAGTAGATGCGTCCCTTTATAGAGTAAAACGTCCCACAGCAATCCAGGTTATCACTTCCGTGTGTCCTTAGTATGGTAGATGTGTTATCTTTCTTTACAGATCCTTTTCATGCCCTCCTCTCAGCAATACGATGTATCGTGGACATATAGTAAAGGAATACAAATGCAGACAGATAGTGCAACACTGTATGTAAATTAAAAGCTTACTTTATTTACTTAGTTAAAAATGCTCACATGAGGTATCAGTTAGGCATGTAAAATTCATTTGTAACATCGAAATGTCGTTTTTCCAGATCGTGTATATATCCAAAACACATTAATAACATATGCAGGACAATACCAGAGCGATTTCAAATGTATACTTAAATGCAGTCTCTTTCAATTCAACTCCTATAGTAAGTAGCCGCCCATTTCCATTTCTGGATTGTTTTAGAATAAGAACATACATCAAGCAAATTTGGAACTGATTTGTTTTTCTTGTCCATTTTATAATTCTTTTTATTGTACATATATTTTTTGGACACAACACTACCTCCTGTCTACACTAACTTACGCCTAGATTTAGAGTTTTGCGTTAGAAGGGGTGCGTTAGCTACGCATGGTTTTTTCCCCCGCACCTTTTAAACAACGCTGGTATTTAGAGTTCTCAGAAGGGCTGCGTTAGGCTCCAAAAAGGGAGCGTACAGGCATATTTATCGCCACTTCAACTCTCAATACCATCGTTGCTTACGGACGCGGCCAGCTTAAAAAACGTGCTCGTGCACGATACCCCATAGGAAACAATGGGGCAGTTTGAGCTGGAAAAAAACCTAACACCTGCAAATACTCTAAAATACCAGCGGTAGGCCAAAACCAGCGTTAGGACCCCCTAACGCTGGTTTTGACGGCTAACGCAGAACTCTAAATCTAGGCGTTATTTTGTTACCAATTACTGGTGCTAAGAAGGGATGTTTGTTGTAAAGGAATACGAATTTCATGATGCACATTACTTTGAACCACACCAAAAAGTATAATGTTTTGATTGTCTTACACCTAATTTCATTGTACTAATAGGTGGGGATGAAGACTATATTATCTCTGTCATAATTATTGTTTAGATAAACAGTCTGCCCAGGTACCAATCTTTTTACCCATACCCAGATACAAGTGAGAAATAAGACAGTGCTAGGTGGGGACCTATCAATTGTCATTGTTTCAGGTACTAGGCAGCCGGTTTATTTTCTAACGCCTAGATTTAGAGTTTTGCGGCCAAAGGGGTGCGTTAGCTACGCTGGCTTTTTTCTGGCCGCACCTTTTAAATACCGCTGGTATTTAGAGTTCACAGAATGGCTGCGTTAGGATCCAAAAAAGGAGCGTAGAGCATATTTACCGCAACTTCAACTCTCGATACCAGCGGTGCTTACTGAAGCGGCCAGCTTAAAAAACGTGCTCGTGCACGATTCCCCCATAGAAAACAATGGGGCCATTTGAGCTGAAAAAAAACCTAACACCTGCAAAAAAGCCGCGTTCAGCTCCTAACGCAGCCCCATTGTTTTCTATGGGGAAACACTTCCTACGTCTGCACCTAACACTCTAACATGAACCCCGAGTCTAAACACCCCTAACCTTACACTTATAAACCCCTATTCTGCCGCCCCCGCTATCGCTGACACCTGCATATTTTTTTTAACCCCTAATCTGCCGCTCCGTAAACCGCCGCTACTTACATTATCCCTATGTACCCCTAATCTGCTGCCCCTAACACCGCCGACCCCTATATTATATTAATTAACCCCTAATCTGCCCCCCACAACGTCGCCTCCACCTGCCTACACTTATTAACACCTAATCTGTCGACCGGACCGCGCCGCTATTATAATAAAGTTATTAACCCCTAATCCGCCTCACTCCCGCCTCAATAACCCTATAATAAATAGTATTAACCCCTAATCTGCCCTCCCTAACATCGCCGACACCTAACTTCAAACATTAACCCCTAATCTGCTGACTGGATCTCACCGCTATTCTAATAAATGTATTAACCCCTAAAGCTAATTCTAACCCTAACCCTAACACCCCCCTAAGTTAAATATAATTTTTATCTAACGAAATAAATTAACTCTTATTAAATAACTTATTCCTATTTAAAGCTAAATACTTACCTGTAAAATAAACCCTAATATAGCTACAATATAAATAATAATTATATTGTAACTATTTTCGGATTAATATTTATTTTACAGGCAACTTTGTATTTATTTTAACTAGGTACAATAGCTATTAAATAGTTAATAACTATTTAATAGCTAAAATAGTTAAAATAATTACAAAATTACCTGTAAAATAAATCCTAACCTAAGTTACAATTAAACCTAACACTACACTATCAATAAATTAATTAAATACAATACCTACAATTATCTACAATTAAACCTAACACTACACTATCAATAAATTAATTAAATACAATATCTACAATTATCTACAATTAAACCTAACACTACACTATCAATAAATTATTTAAATAAAATATCTACAAATAAATACAATGAAATAAACTAACTAAAGTACGAAAAATAAAAAAGAACTAAGTTACAAAAAATAAAAAAATATTTACAAACATTAGAAAAATATTACAACAATTTTAAACTAATTACACCTACTCTAAGCCCCCTAATAAAATAACAAAGCCCCCCAAAATAAAAAATGCCCTTCCCTATTCTAAATTAAAAAAGTTCAAAGCTCTTTTACCTTACCAGCCCTGAACAGGGCCCTTTGCGGGGCATGCCCCAAAGAATTCAGCTCTTTTGCCTGTAAAAAAAACACATACAATACCCCCCCCAACATTAGAACCACCACCCACATACCCCTAATCTAACCCAAACCCCCCTTAAATAAACCTAACACTAAGCCCCTGAAGATCTCCCTACCTTGTCTTCACCTCACCGGGTCCCGATCTGTCCAGAAGAGCCTCCGATGTCTTGATCCAAGCCCAAGTGGGGGGCTGAAGAGTGACGTCCATCCTCGGGCTGAAGTCTGGATCCAAGCGGCGGCTGAAGAAATCCATCATCGGCTGAAGTCGGAAGTCCATCATCGGGATGAAGTCTTCTATCAAGCCGCATCTTCAATCTTCTTTCTTCTGGAGCGGAGCGGAGCCATCTTCTTTCCAACCGACGCGGATCCAACCTCTTCAATCGACGCCTACTCGCCGAATGACGGTTCCTTTAAATGACGTCATCCAAGATGGCGTCCCTCGAATTCCGATTGGCTGATAGGATTCTATCAGCCAATCGGAATTAAGGTAGGAATATTCTGATTGGCTGATGGAATCAGCCAATCAGAATCAAGTTCAATCCGATTGGCTGATCCAATCAGCCAATCAGATTGAGCTCGCATTCTATTGGCTGATCGGAACAGCCAATAGAATGCGAGCTCTGATTGGATCAGCCAATCGGATTGAACTTGATTCTGATTGGCTGATTCCATCAGCCAATCAGAATATTCCTATCTTAATTCCGATTGGCTGATAGAATCCTATCAGCCAATCGGAATTCGAGGGACGCCATCTTGGATGACGTCATTTAAAGGAACCGTCATTCGGCGAGTAGGCGTCGGTTGAAGAGGTTGGATCCGCGTTGGTTGGAAAGAAGATGGCTCCGCTCCGCTCCAGAAGAAAGAAGATTGAAGATGCGGCTTGATAGAAGACTTCATCCCGATGATGGACTTCCGACTTCAGCCGATGATGGATTTCTTCAGCCGCCGCTTGGATCCAGACTTCAGCCCGAGGATGGACGTCACTCTTCAGCCCCCCGCTTGGGCTTGGATCAAGACATCGGAGGCTCTTCTGGACAGATCGGGACTCGGTGAGGTGAAGACAAGGTAAGGACGTCTTCAGGGGCTTAGTGTTAGGTTTATTTAAGGGGGGTTTGGGTTAGATTAGGGGTATGTGGGTGGTGGGTTGTAATGTTGGGGGGGGGTATTGTATGTGTTTTTTTTACAGGCAAAAGAGCTGAATTCTTTGAGGCATGCCCCACAAAGGGCCCTGTTCAGGGCTGGTAAGGTAAAAGAGCTTTGAACTTTTTTAATTTAGAATAGGGTAGGGCATTTTTTATTTTGGGGGGCTTTGTTATTTTATTAGGGGGCTTAGAGTAGGTGTAATTGGTTTAAAATTGTTGTAATATTTTTCTAATGTTTGTAAATATTTTTTTATTTTTTGTAACTTAGTTCTTTTTCATTTTTCGTACTTTAGTTATTTTATTTCATTGTATTTATTTGTAGATATTTTATTTAAATAATTTATTGATAGTGTAGTGTTAGGTTTAATTGTAGATAATTGTAGATATTGTATTTAATTAATTTATTGATAGTGTAGTGTTAGGTTTAATTGTAGATAATTGTAGGTATTGTATTTAATTAATTTATTGATAGTGTAGTGTTAGGTTTAATTGTAACTAAGGTTAGGATTTATTTTACAGGTAATTTTGTAATTATTTTAACTATTTTAGCTATTAAATAGTTCTTAACTATTTAATAGCTATTGTACCTGGTTAAAATAAATACAAAGTTGCCTGTAAAATAAATATTAATCCTAAAATAGCTATAATATAATTATAATTTATATTGTAGCTATATTAGGGTTTATTTTACAGGTAAGTATTTAGATTTAAATAGGAATAATTTATTTAATAAGAGTTAATTTATTTCGTTATAATAAAATTATATTTAACTTAGGGGGGTGTTAGGGTTAGGGTTAAAATTAGCTTTAGGGGTTAAAAAATTTATTAGAGTAGCGGTGAGCTCCGATCGGCAGATTAGGGGTTAATACTTGAAGTTAGGTGTCGGCGATGTTAGGGAGGGCAGATTAGGGGTTAATACTATTTATTATAGGGTTATTGAGGCGGGAGTGAGGCAGATTAGGGGTTAATAAGTGTAGGCAGGTGGAGGCGACGTTGTGGGGGGCAGATTAGGGGTTAATAAATATAATATAGGGGTCGGCAGTGTTAGGGGCAGCAGATTAGGGGTACATAGCTATAATGTAGCTGGCGGTGGCGTGCGGACGGCAGATTAGGGGTTAATAAGTGTAGGCAGGTGGAGGCGACGTTGTGGGGGGCAGGTTAGGGGTTAATAAATATAATATAGGGGTCGGCGGTGTTAGGGGCAGCAGATTAGGGGTACATAAGTATAACGTAGGTGGCGGTCGGCAGATTAGGGGTTAAAAAAATGTAATCGAGTGGCGGCGATGTGGGGGGACCTCGGTTTAGGGGTACATAGGTAGTTTATGGGTGTTAGTGTACTTTAGACTTTAGAGCACAGTAGTTAAGAGTTTTATAAACTGGCGTTAGCCCAGAAAGCTCTTAACTACTGACTTTTTTCTGCGGCTGGAGTTTTGTCGTTAGATTTCTAACGCTCACTTCAGCCACGACTCTAAATACCGGCGTTAGAAAGATCCCATTGAAAAGATAGGATACGCAAATGACGTAAGGGGATCTGCGGTATGGAAAAGTCGCGGCTGGAAAGTGAGCGTTAGACCCTTTCCTGACTGACTCCAAATACCGGTGGTAGCCCAAAACCAGCGTTAGGAGCCTCTAACGCTGGTTTTCACGGCTACTGCCCAACTCTAAATCTAGGCCTAAGAAATTAGAGCCTTAGTCTAAGGGTGGTACACTTAGCGCTGATAATCTGTTCTCTCTCTAGACAATATATATATATATATACAGTATATATGTACAGTATGTGTATATATATATATATATATGTTTGTGTGTATATGTGTATATACTGTATATATATATATATATGTATATGTGTATATATATCAATATGTATATATATATATATATATATATATATATATATATATATATATATATATACACACTTAAACACAGATGTTTACTGTGGAAATGTAGTAAATAGTGTGGTAATTACTTAGGAACAATTGTAAATGTTATAGGAGAAAGGACCCTAACTCTGTTTATGTGTGTATAATTAGCTAATAACATGGTCTTGTAAATATTCAGGTATTTAAACTCACTGATAACTAGTTGATAACTAGCTTGTTTAGTATTTTACAGGAGCTAGTAATTAAAACTGGTGGCTATAAAAAACAGTTAAAGGGACATGAAACCCAACTTTTTTCTTTAATGATTTAGATAGAACAATTTTAAACAACTTTCCTTTTTAATTCTGCTATCACATTTGCTTTATTCTCATGGTATCCTTTGTTGAAGGGAGCAGCAATGCACTACTGGGTGCTAACTGAACACAGGTGAGTCAATGATAAGAGGCATATATTTGCAGCCACTAATAAGCAGCATTTTTCCAGTAGTGTATGTCTGCTCATGAGCCTTTTTAGGTATGCTCTTCAATAAAGGATTCCAAGACAATGAAGCAAATTAGATACTATAAGTAAATTGGAAAGTTGTTTAAAACTGCTATCTGAATCATGAAAGAAAAAATTGGGGTTTTATGTCTCTTTAACTATAATTGTTTATGTAAAATCAAAGCTAGCAATAATAGATGGCTATTTATGTGCTATAGAAAATGTAGCAATAACTATCCACTTGTAATGGCTGGTTATTTATCGTGCTCCCATAAATGGTTAAATTTGCCCATTTACGGGCTTGCGATAAATTAGTGCTCCACTTGTAATGTAGCCCTTTGTATTATAATCTTATGGTGTTTAATAGCAGCATAGGAATTGCAAATTGTAGCTGTACCTATACATAAAATATTAGTAAGTAAAAAAATGATGGGTTATGAGCTATTGGGAGGTATCTGTAATTAAACTTATGTGTGACTGGATTTCTTTCCAATGACATGGAGAGTCCATGGGGCATATTTATCAAGCTCCGAATGGAGCTTGATACCCCGTTATGAAGCAGCAGTCACAAAGACCGCTGCTCCATAACAGGCGGACAGACATCGCCGGAAATCAACCCGATCGAGTACGATCAGGTTGATTGACACCCCCCTGCTGGCGGCCCATTGACCGCGAGTCTGCAGGGGGCGGCGTTTCACCAGCATCTCTTGTGAGCTGCAGGTGCAATGCTGAATACGGCGAGTGTATTGCTCGCCGTATTCAGCAAGGTCTGTCGTACCTGATCCGCACTGTCGGATCAGGTCCAACAGACCTTGATAAATAGAGGCCCATGATTCCATTCCAATTACTAGTGGGAATTCAACTGGCCAGCAGGAGGAGGCAAAGAACACCCCAGCAGAGCTGTTAAGTGTCACTCCCATTACCCATAATCCCCAGTCATTCTTTGCCTTGATCATCGGGAGGATGTGCGAAGATGCTGCCTGAAACTATTTAATCCTTTTATGGGTACTTTGCCTTGCAAGCAAGGATTGGGGTCAAGCTGTGTCCATGTAGTTCTCTTTAGTAAGAGTAATGGTGGCTTATAGCAGTTAGAAGGCGGCGAGGTGGTCTTTGCTTAAATTCTAACACCATTGAACTAATGATATCATTGACTGACACTAGAATTTGTCTGGGGTTAACAGACCATATTTTATTGCTGGGAATTAGAGGTAGTAACATCTAAGGCTATAATTTATAACGAAAATAATTCAAGAATGTAGTAATATTTTATAATTGGGACTGGTCAGTATATCTAGACATATCTATGACTAGAGTTGGTAAGTAATATTGTAAAAGCTAAAGTAGTTGTATATTTTAAACAGCCACACGTAGCAACCAAAAATTCTATGTATTATTAGATTATTGTACCTATTTAGCTCCTGGCGAAGGGAGAGTTAATCTACCATGTCTGGCTGGTTAGATAAGTATTGAAATGAACATGTGTTTCCAATAACAGTGGTGTTTATGTGAATCTGATCTGTTTATTGCTCGGAGCTTAACTTGTGTTCCCTGCAAAAATAACATTTTCCGTGGCGGGTTGTAAGACTAGAGATTTACTGTAATATCCTCCATTATTCCAATATATATCCTGTGTCCAGAGCAAGAGGTATGGAACGTGTTATTCACTTTACACAGCTGTGTCTAACCTCATTGATATACCTATACTACATTTGTCCATTTTAATTCTGCTTGTCATATACTGTGCTTTAGATTTATGTGAATTGAAAAAGAATCAAATATCAAGTTATGTATTTCTGATAGGTATAATATGTAGAGAATCCGTTCATAATACTATTGATTGTAGATTAAAAATGAGTCACCACCATGGGATTTCGAGTGGACTATCACGGGTTGTGTTACTTATGTGTCGTATGCCTTCTTTTAATTTTTTTTGTCTATCCTTATACAAGTTGAGAGTACTGGGACCATTCTCAAATTTGCGATGGACAATAAAAATAATTTTGTGAATTGATTTTGATATATTACTTTAGATTACTAGAGGCCTGATCAAAAACTTGCTAGCATGAGGAGAAATCACAAATGGCAAAATGTATTACACTGTTTCTAGCTTTTGAGGCGTTGCAGAGTGCAACCGCAAATGTAAGAAGCAGATTCTGCTTCTTTCGCCTCCGCCACCTCAAAAGTGGCAAGATCAATCACCCTGACACTTTCTCGTTTGGGGTGCTTGACATGCCCTGCTCGTGTGCAGTTGGTTGCGTGAGAGCAGGACAAGCATTGTACAATAACGCTCTTGTGCAATGCTACATTTTGCAACGCGATTCAGCATGGCCAGTGGTGATTGCAGGTGGACAGACAGGCTCTCTACTTGCAAACCTGCCCTCCTTTTAATCATGATAAATTTTGTCTTTAAAATCGTTGGGATTCTTTTGAGCACTATATTTCAATATATATGTCTCTTCTTCACATACAGAACACACAGGGCTGGCTCAAGATTTTGTGCTGCCTGGGTCCAAGAATCAAATGACGCCCCCCCCCCCAGTAGTAACATTACTGATTAGCATATCAACCTACAAGCCTGGCCGCTGACCTTAATAAGCCTGCCTACCTGCATGCAACAAATACCAATGCACAATTGAGCAATAATTAGGAAGGAAGTTAGGAAAGAGATGTACTTGTCCCACCTTGAATGTTGCCCCTGTCTTTGTGCATGATGATTTATGCTGCTGGGAACCTGCAACTTCCCCCACAGAGACAGAGGACAGGAGTGGTCTGGGTCTGACCGTGACTGACTTAGTTACTGAAGTGCTGCCTCTTGTAGTGTTTCCTGGGTACGTTGGGCCCACTTGGTCCCATGGTTTAGCCGGCCTTGAGAACATAGTGAGATAAACAGCTCTCAATCTAAAAATTGCCTTTTAAAATTAATTGAAGGACCTCACAATACAGATGAGACTTCTTACATAATTTAGCCAGAGCAGAGAGCTTTAGATCGTCTGGCTCCAGCTGAGATACACTGACAATGTAGAAAGCTGCAAGATTATAAATGGGATACAATCTCCAATCTCAGGTCACGACATTCTCTCTTTCATTAAATAATCTAGCCAGTGCAGTGTAGTTGGGCAATGTAAATGTTTCACTCCGTACTATAGTAATTATTCAGAAGTGTCCCCAAACAAAAACAAAGGTGGTCACTCTCTTAATGATATTATTTATAGACTGCTTTTCTTCCTAAGGAAAAGTTGTGTTTTGTGACAACCTCACCTTATAATTCGCAATGAAAAGCCAATAGATATCTGTTATTACCCAAATTAATTAAAGCAACATTAAACTGCTGAATACAACTACAGTAGAATGGTTACTACCCACCATGCTAATGTTTTTCCTCACGTACCTGCAGCTGTATTCAAAGTTATTCCCTTTTTTAAAGCCCTTACAAGTATTAGTTAGTGAAGCTCTGCATCTTCACAATGGGGGCCGCCATCTTGGAGCTTATTTCTTCTGTTAAGTGTGATCAGTCCACGGGTCATCATTACTTCTGGGATATTACTCCTCCCCAACAGGAAGTGCAAGAGGATTCACCCAGCAGAGCTGCATATAGCTCCTCCCCTCTACGTCACTCCCAGTCATTCTCTTGCACCCAACGACTAGATAGGATGTGTGAGAGGACTATGGTGATTATACTTAGTTTTATATCTTCGATCAAAAGTTTGTTATTTTAAAATAGCACCGGAGTGTGTTATTACCTCTCTGGCAGAGTTTGAAGAAGAATCTACCAGAGTTTTACTATGATTTTAGCCGGAGTAGTTAAGATCATATTGCTGTTTCTCGGCCATCTGAGGAGAGGTAAACTTCAGATCAGGGGACAGCGGGCAGATGAATCTGCATAGAGGTATGTAGCAGCTTTTATTTTCTGACAATGGAATTGATGAGAAAATCCTGCCATACCGATATAATGTCATGTATGTATACTTTACACTTCAGTATTCTGGGGAATGGTACTTCACTGGAATTACACTGTAAGAAGTACATAAAACTTTTTAATAACTAAGAAATTATGTTTAACGTTTTTGCTGGAATGTAAAATCGTTTTCATTTGCTGAGGTACTGAGTGAATAAATGTTTGGGCACTATTTTTCCACTTGGCAGTTGCTTGATCTTTTTTCTGAAAGTTTCTGTTCTCTCTCACTGCTGTGTGTGAGGGGGAGGGGCCGTTTTTTTGGTGCTTTTGCTACGCATCAGAAATTTCAGTCAGCAGCTCATTGTATTTCCTGCATGATCCGGTTCATCTCTACAGAACTCAGGGGTCTTCAGAACTTGTTTTGAGGGAGGTAATTTCTCTCAGCAGAGCTGTGAGATTATAGTTGACTGAGATAAAAAAACGTTTATTCTGTAATTTTTTTTTTCTGCTTTCAGAATTAGTTGTCTTTTGCTAATGGGATCAAACCTTTGCTAAAGTTGTGTTGTTTACAAGGATTGAGGCTATAACTGTTTCAATTTATTAATTTTCAACTGTCATAAATCTTCTGTGCTTCTTAAAGGCACAGTACGTTTTTAATAATATTCTAATAGAATTGTATTCCAAGTTGCAAGTTTATTTGCTAGTGTGTTAAACATGTCTGATTCAGAGGAAGATACCTGTGTCATTTGTTGCAATGCCAAAGTGGAGCCCAATAGAAATTTATGTACTAACTGTATTGATGCTACTTTAAATAAAAGTCAATCTGTACAAATTGAACAAATTTCACCAAACAACGAGGGGAGAGTTATGCCGACTAACTCGCCTCACGTGTCAGTACCTGCATCTCCCGCTCGGGAGGTGCGCGATATGGTGGCGCCCAGTACAGCTGGGCGGCCATTACAGATAACTTTACAAGATATGGCCACTGTTATGACTGAAGTTTTGGCTAGATTACCAGAACTAAGAGGCAAGCGTGATCACTCTGGGGTGAGAACAGAGTGCGCTGATAATATTAGGGCCATGTCAGACACTGCGTCACAGGTGGCAGAACATGAGGACGGAGAACTTCATTCTGTGGGTGACGGTTCTGATCCAAACAGACTGGATTCAGATATTTCAAATTTTAAATTTAAGCTGGAAAACCTCCGTGTATTACTAGGGGAGGTGTTAGCGGCTCTGAATGATTGTAACACAGTTGCAATACCAGAGAAAATGTGTAGGTTGGATAAATATTTTGCGGTACCGGCGAGTACTGATGTTTTTCCTATACCTAAGAGACTTACTGAAATTGTTACTAAGGAGTGGGATAGACCCGGTGTGCCGTTCTCACCCCCTCCGAAATTTAGAAAAATGTTTCCAATAGACGCCACCACACGGGACTTATGGCAAACGGTCCCTAAGGTGGAGGGAGCAGTTTCTACTTTAGCTAAGCGTACCACTATCCCGGTGGAGGATAGCTGTGCTTTTTCAGATCCAATGGATAAAAAATTAGAGGGTTACCTTAAGAAAATGTTTGTTCAACAAGGTTTTATATTGCAACCCCTTGCATGCATTGCGCCGGTCACGGCTGCAGCGGCATTCTGGATTGAGTCTCTGGAAGAGAACATTAGTTCAGCTACTCTGGACGACATTACGGACAGACTTAGAGTCCTTAAACTAGCTAATTCATTCATTTCGGAGGCCGTAGTACATTTAACTAAACTTACGGCTAAGAATTCAGGATTCGCCATTCAGGCACGCAGGGCGCTGTGGCTAAAATCCTGGTCAGCTGATGTTACTTCTAAGTCTAAATTGCTTAATATAGCTTTTAAAGGGCAGTCCTTATTTGGGCCTGGTTTGAAAGAAATTATCGCTGACATTACAGGAGGTAAAGGCCACGCCCTGCCTCAAGACAGGGCCAAACCTAAGGCCAAACAGTCTAATTTTCGTTCCTTTCGGAATTTCAAAGCAGGAGCAGCATCAACTTCCTCTGCCCCAAAGCAAGAAGGATCTGTTGCTCGCTACAGACAAAACTGGAGACCTAACCAGTCTTGGAACAAGGGCAAGCAGGCCAGGAAACCTGCTGCTGCCCCTAAAACAGCATGAATTGAGGGCCCCCGATCCGGGATCGGATCTAGTGGGGGGCAGACTTTCTCTCTTCGCCCAGGCTTGGGCAAGAGATGTCCAGGATCCCTGGGCGCTAGAGATAATATCTCAGGGATACCTTCTGGACTTCAAATACTCTCCTCCAAGAGAGAGATTTCATCTGTCAAGGTTGTCAACAATCCAGACAAAGAAAGAGGCGTTTCTACGCTGCGTACAAGAGCTCTTGTTAATGGGAGTAATCCATCCAGTTCCACGGTCGGAACAGGGACAAGGGTTTTACTCAAATCTGTTTGTGGTTCCCGAAAAAGAGGGAACTTTCAGACCAATCCTGGACTTAAAGATCCTAAACAAATTCCTAAGAGTTCCATCGTTCAAGATGGAGACTATTCGGACAATTTTACCTATGATCCAAGAGGGTCAGTACATGACCACTGTAGATTTAAAGGATGCTTACCTTCACATACCGATTCACAAAGATCATTACCGGTACCTAAGGTTTGCCTTCCTAGACAGGCATTACCAGTTTGTGGCTCTTCCATTCGGATTGGCTACAGCTCCAAGAATCTTCACAAAGGTTCTGGGTGCTCTTCTTGCGGTACTAAGACCGCGGGGAATCTCGGTAGCTCCATACCTAGACGACATTCTGATACAAGCTTCAAGCTTTCAAACTGCCAAGTTTCATACAGAGTTAGTACTGGCATTTCTAAGGTCACATGGATGGAAGGTGAACGAAAAGAAAAGTTCACTCGTTCCACTCACAAGAGTTCCCTTCCTGGGGACTCTTATAGATTCTGTAGAAATGAAGATTTACCTGACAGAGGACAGGCTAACAAGACTTCAAAGTGCTTGCCGCACCCTTCATTCCATTCAACACCCGTCAGTGGCTCAATGCATGGAGGTAATCGGCTTAATGGTAGCGGCAATGGACATAGTACCCTTTGCACGCTTACACCTCAGACCACTGCAACTGTGCATGCTAAGTCAGTGGAATGGGGATTACTCAGACTTGTCCCCTTCTCTGAATCTGGATCAAGAGACCAGAAATTCTCTTCTATGGTGGCTTTCTCGGCCACATCTGTCCAGGGGGATGCCATTCAGCAGACCAGACTGGACAATTGTAACAACAGACGCCAGCCTTCTAGGTTGGGGTGCCGTCTGGAATTCTCTGAAGGCTCAGGGACAATGGAGTCAGGAGGAGAGTCTCCTGCCAATAAACATTCTGGAATTGAGAGCAGTTCTCAATGCACTCCTGGCTTGGCCCCAGTTGACAACTCGGGGGTTCATCAGGTTTCAGTCGGACAACATCACGACTGTAGCTTACATCAACCATCAGGGAGGGACAAGAAGCTCCCTAGCAATGATGGAAGTATCAAAGATAATTCGCTGGGCAGAGTCTCACTCTTGCCACCTGTCAGCAATCCACATCCCGGGAGTGGAGAACTGGGAGGCGGATTTCTTAAGTCGTCAGACTTTTCATCCGGGGGAGTGGGAACTTCATCCGGAGGTCTTTGCCCAAATACTTCGACGTTGGGGCAAACCAGAGATAGATCTCATGGCGTCTCAACAGAACGCCAAGCTTCCTCGTTACGGGTCCAGATCCAGGGATCCAGGAGCAGTCCTGATAGATGCCCTGACAGCACCTTGGGATTTCAGGATGGCTTACGTGTTTCCACCCTTCCCGATGCTTCCTCGATTGATTGCCAGAATCAAACAGGAGAGAGCATCAGTGATCCTAATAGCACCTGCATGGCCACGCAGGACTTGGTATGCAGACCTAGTGGACATGTCATCCTGTCCACCTTGGTCTCTACCTCTGAAACAGGACCTTCTGATACAGGGTCCTTTCAAACACCAAAATCTAACTTCTCTGAAGCTGACTGCTTGGAAATTGAACGCTTGATTTTATCAAGACGTGGGTTTTCTGAGTCAGTTATTGATACCTTAATACAGGCTAGGAAGCCTGTTACCAGAAGGATTTACCATAAGATATGGCGTAAATACCTATATTGGTGTGAATCCAAAGGTTACTCTTGGAGTAAGGTTAGGATTCCTAGGATATTGTCTTTTCTACAAGAAGGTTTAGAAAAGGGTTTATCTGCTAGTTCTTTAAAGGGACAGATCTCGGCTCTGTCCATTCTGTTACACAAACGTCTGTCAGAAGTTCCTGACGTCCAGGCTTTTTGTCAGGCTTTGGCCAGGATTAAGCCTGTGTTTAAAACTGTTGCTCCACCATGGAGTTTAAACCTTGTTCTTAATGTTTTACAGGGCGTTCCGTTTGAACCCCTTCATTCCATTGATATAAAGTTGTTATCTTGGAAAGTTCTATTTTTAATGGCTATTTCCTCGGCTCGAAGAGTCTCTGAATTATCAGCCTTACATTGTGATTCTCCTTATTTGATTTTTCATTCGGATAAGGTAGTTCTGCGTACTAAACCTGGGTTCTTACCTAAGGTAGTCACTAACAGGAATATCAATCAAGAGATTGTTGTTCCTTCTTTGTGCCCAAATCCTTCTTCGAAGAAGGAACGTCTACTGCACAACCTGTTCGTAGTCCGTGCTCTAAAATTTTACTTACAGGCAACTAAGGAATTTCGACAAACGTCTTCTCTGTTTGTCGTTTACTCTGGTCAGAGGAGAGGTCAAAAGGCTTCTGCTACCTCTCTTTCTTTTTGGCTTCGTAGCATAATTCGTTTAGCTTATGAGACTGCTGGACAGCAGCCTCCTGAAAGAATTACAGCTCATTCTACTAGAGCTGTGGCTTCCACTTGGGCCTTCAAGAATGAGGCCTCTGTTGAGCAGATTTGCAAGGCTGCAACTTGGTCTTCGCTTCATACTTTTTCCAAATTTTACAAATTTGACACTTTTGCTTCCTCGGAGGCTATTTTTGGGAGAAAGGTTCTTCAGGCAGTGGTTCCTTCTGTATAAAGAGCCTGCCTATCCCTCCCGTCATCCGTGTACTTTTGCTTTGGTATTGGTATCCCAGAAGTAATGATGACCCGTGGACTGATCACACTTAACAGAAGAAAACATAATTTATGCTTACCTGATAAATTCCTTTCTTCTGTAGTGTAATCAGTCCACGGCCCGCCCTGTTTTTAAGGCAGGTAAATATTTTTTAAGTTATACTCCAGTCACCACTACACCCTTGGCTTCTCCTTTCTCGTTGGTCCTTGGTCGAATGACTGGGAGTGACGTAGAGGGGAGGAGCTATATGCAGCTCTGCTGGGTGAATCCTCTTGCACTTCCTGTTGGGGAGGAGTAATATCCCAGAAGTAATGATGACCCGTGGACTGATCACACTACAGAAGAAAGGAATTTATCAGGTAAGCATAAATTATGTTATTTATAATGTAACTTTTAGACTGTATTGGTCTTAGGATTCGATAATGAACATTTAACAGATTGATCAAGTACAGCAGGTTCTGAAACCAATTAACTGACACCTCACCTAGTAAAAACTCTTCAGTGTGAAGTGAAAACAAGTTAAATAGTAATGTTTTATTAATATTTTAAGTAGTAAAACATATATTTTAGTCTGAGTATGAAGTGAGTGATTGATGATCTCAACATTTGCAGCACATAAACTTGAATACATTGAGAGCAGCAAGAGAAATCATGTGTTTAATTCATATAAATTGAAGCCTCAGTAAAACCAAGATGAGAACAGAAAAGGTGAAATGACCTGTAAAGTGACAGTAAACATCTTATAATTATTAGGATTGGGGCTGGACCTTATTGCTGATTTGGAAGAACGTTCTAGGCTTTTTGGTCTGTTTGGACTTAGACCAAGAGAAACCATGTCGACTTTGAAGTGTCTGACCTTTGAGACATTGAAGAGAAAGATTTCTGTGTCTTGGAATAACAAAAGTAAAATGGTCCAGCCAATTATTTTCCAACCAATCTCTACCCACCATTTGCCTTATTCGTAAGAGCCAATCCGGGCTTTGGTCTGCAGACAACAAGGCTAGCCATTGTCATAAAGTTAGTATAAAGTACATTGTTTTGCATTTATCTGATAAAGCCACTTAGGGACATATATGTTGCAGGGTTAGCCTTGAGAAGTCAGCAAGTTGCATTTCACGTTCTGAGACTTAGAATCTGATTAGTCAGAGCTAAACTACATGAAAAGGGTGAAAACAATTAATGAAAATATATTGCAAAGTTTCATTATGTTTAACTAAACATTTTATATAAACATCTCAAGGTGTCTCTGTCTCTTTAAGTATTTTGTTAGAACATTTTTAATTGAATTGTCTTCTTTTATTATTTTTACTATGTATTTAACTCCATCAAAAAGTTAAACATGTAGGATAGACCAGTGTTCTTCAAACTTTTTTCCCCCAAGACCCAGTGCCATGATACCACATACCTTTGCAACCCTATTTGTATGATTGGTCTGAAAATTTCTGAAGTAATGTACAAGATAGATTCAATTTTTGTCAAAGTGACTAAAATAAGTGTGTTCTTTATTCTTTATTGCGTTTTTTGATTGTAGTCAAACTTGAAAGTGTTATAAAAGGTAATAACACACACACACTCTCATACAACACACAAACACCACACACACTCTCATACAACAAACACACACACACAATTTTATACAACACGCACACTCTCATACAACACACAAACACCACACACACTCTCATACAACAAACACACACACACAATTGTATACAACACGCACACTCTCATACAACACACACACACACAGACCACACACACTTTCATACAACACTTAGACTCTCACACAACACACACTCTCATACACCATACACACACACTATTTTATACAACACACATATAGGGGCCGAATTATCACCTCCAATTTGAGCTTGATGCCCCAACAGAAGTTATGACCACTGCTCCATAACTTGTCCGCCTGCTCTGAGACCACGGACAGAAATCGCCAGAAATCAACCCGATCAAATACGATCGGGTTGATTGACACCCCCTGCAAGCGGCCAATTGGCCGTGAATCTGCAGGGGGCGGCGTTGCACCAGCAGTTCACAAGATCTAAATGCTTAGAGCGTATGCTGTCTGCATTTATCGATGTGCAGCGGACATGATCCGCTATATTGGATCATGTCCGCTCGCACAATCATAAATATGCCCCTCCTTCTGAATTATGATTGTCTAATTATCATTTACTGTTTCTTTCATACTGTTATTCTGGCTCATAAAATAGCTTTAGCCAAGAGCTTTTGTCTTTTAAGAAGCTGAGGGGAAAAAGGTATTTAAGATATTAAAAATATTTAAATTGGAATTATTCAAAATCAAGATCTAGATTTGCACAAATCTTAGTGCAGTTTCACAAGCATAAACTCAGCTGCGAAAATAGCTGAACGGCACAAGCATCCGCCTTCTTCCACATTCGAAGGTATCCGAAACCTCTGAATGCACATATCTAGTTCAATATCTAAAAAAAAAATCCTCTGGAGGGAAAAACTGCAAACACAGTGCGCCCGCAAAGCGATTTTGAAAAAGAAGACCTAATCAGAAGATCATGGAGAAGAGAACAGGTAAGTGCAACTTTGACAGCTACAAATTCTAAAATCCTTTGACTTTGAAAGCTGTCTTAATTAAACTTAATTTTCTAAAATATTTGAGCATTCAACAAGCATACGCTCACTAGAAAATAGGTTTTGTTGTATGTGGTTGTGCAATACAGCTACTTTTTTTAATGTGAGTTTAGTGAGACGCTACTTTAATGATAAGTCTCTATCTTATTTAGGGTTTCCAGGTGTCCAGTATATAACTATATAAATTAGCCGGCTCCTAAGCTTACATTCCTGCTTCTTCAAATAAAGATACCAAGAGAACAAAGAAAATTTGATAATAGGGCCCATATTTATCAAGCTCCGTACGGAGCTTGAAGGGCCGTGTTTCTGGCGAGTCTTCAGACTCGCCAGAAACACAAGTTATGAAGCAGCGGTCCCAAAGACCGCTGCTCCATAACCTGTCCGCCTGCTCTGAGCAGGCGGACAGACATCGCTGGAAATCAACCCGATCGAGTACGATCGGGTTGATTGACACCCCCCTGCTGGAGGCCGATTGGCCGCGAGTCTGCAGGGGGCGGCATTGCACCAGCAGCTCTTGTGAGCTGCTGGTGCAATGCTGAATACGGCGAGCATATTGCTCGCCATATTCAGCGAGGTCTGGCGGACCTAATCCGCAGTGTCGGATCAGGTCCGCCAAACCTTGATAAATAGAGGCCTAGGAGTAAATTAGAAAGTTGCTTAAAATTACATGTTCTATCTGAATCATAAAAGAAAAAAATATAGGTTTCATATCATTTCAATATAAATCAGTAGACCCATTGGAAACATCAGTCAGGTCTGACCCACTTATCATATATATTCAGATATACATAGTAGATAAGGTTGAAAAAAGACTGAAGTCCATCGAATTCAACCTATACAAATCTAAAATACTTTCAAAAAGCTCCAGTTAAGCTTAAATAACCCCATTAAAATGTGACCCATTTAATACTAGCAATCATATCTATGAATTTTGTTTATATACAGAAATGTATCCAGACTATTTTTAAATGTATCTATGGTATTGGCATTCACTACCTCCTTTGGTAATGAGTTCCACAATTTTATTGCTCTTACAGTGAAAAAACGTTTCCGTTGCAGGAGATTAAATCTCCTTTCCTCCAACCTTAAATTATGACCTCTTGTCAGAAACAATTTTCTTGGAATAAACAGAGCTTCTGCCATCTCTGTATATGGGCCTTGAATATATTTATATAAAGTAATCATGTCACCTCTCAAGCACCCAGTTTGGCTAGCCTCTCCTCATAGGTTAATTTCTCCAATACCCTTATTAGCTTTGTGGCCCTTCTCTGAACTTTTTCTAGTTCTGCAATATCTTTTTTAGCAATCGGTCCCCAGAACTGCACTCCAAACTCAAGGTGAGGTTTTACCAGGGCTTTATATAATGACAGAATTATGCTTTCCTCCCTTGAATCAATGCCTCTTTTAATACATGCTAGTGTCTTATTAGCCTTTGAAGCCGCTGCCCTGCATTGTGCACCCATCTTTAGCTTGTTATCTATTACTACTCCCAAATCCCTTTCCTCCTGTGTTTGGCTAAGTCTTGTCCCATTTAAAAAATACGTAGCCTGCTTATTTTTACTTCCAAAATGTAGAACCTTGCATTTTTCCGTATTAACTCTCATTTTCCATTCACTTGCCCATAGTTCTAATTTTAGCAAATCCCTTTGTAAAGAGAGTTCGTCCTGCTCTGACCTAATGACCTTACTTAACTTAGTATCATCTGCAAAAATAGAGATGTCGCTATTTAATCCTTGCTCCAAGTCATTTATAAAAATATTAAAAAGAACAGGGCCCAGTACTGATCCCTGGGGGACGCCACTGATTACCTTTGCCCAATCTTAGTATGATCCATTTACTACTACTCGTTGCTCCCTATCTTTTATCCAGTTATTTATCCATGAGCTAACATTTTCAGCTATTCCCAGTCCCTTAATTTTGTGCATTAATCTCTCATGTGGCACTGTATCAAATGCCTTTGCAAAATCTAAGTATATCACATCAACTGATTCCCCTTTATCTATATTTTTACTTACTTCCTCGTAGAATCTAATTAGATTAGTTTGACATGATCTATTTCTCCTAAAGCCATGCTGATTAGAACTCATAATCTTGTTTATAAATTTATTTTTAATATGCAATTTGTTTTACTTAATGCTTATTTAATAATATATGTATATATCTTGTTTCATGTGTTAGATTTTGTGAATTGTGCACCTCCCACAACTATGGACGTTAAAGGGATATAAAGTGCAAAAATAAAATGCGTAAATAAATTAAAGCATTTTTTTATTGCACTATTGCTTGCACATAACTATCTGTTTATCACCATGCAAAGGGATTAAATACATAGTTAAATTCCACTTCAGATAAGCAATGCAAAACTGGGGGCTAGCTGAACACATCTGGTGAACCAACCATAGGAGACAAATGTGCGTAACCACCAATCACCAACTAGCTCCCAGTAATGAAATGCTGCTACTGAGGATATGTACATATCTTTTTGAACAAAAGGTACTGAGAGAAGAAAGTCAATTTGATAATATAAGTGACTTAAATAGTGGCATAAAATTAGATGCTCTAGCTCAGTGAGGCCCAATTTCCTAATACAGGGGCCACAGATAAATATTTTGAAAGTCTTAACGGTTGCATATTGATTTGTAGGTATTAAAGGGACATGAAAAACAACAATTTTCTTTTATGATTTAGATAGAACAAACATTTTGCACAACTTTTCAATTTATTTCTATCATAAATTGTGCTTCATTCTTTTGGTATCCTTTGTTGAAGGCGCAGCAATGCGCTACGAGGAACTATCTGAACACATTGGTAAGCCAATGACAAGAGACATATATGTGTAGCCACCAATCAGAAGCAAGCTCCTGAGCCTACCTATGTATTCTTTTCAACATAGGATACCAAGAGAATTAAGCAAATTAGATGATAGAAGTAAATTGGAAAATTGTTTAAAATTGTATCTGAATTGTGAAAGAATAATATATTTCCTACAAATAGGGCCAGATTTAGGTAATGTTGCTGGGTACCCTCTCTGCTGATATCCCCTTCAGATGTCTCAATTGAGTTTTCCCATCAACCATCAGTCTGCAGAGCACACTTTTTTAGATCAGCTTTTTCTTGGTACCACATAAGCCATAGCGCACATTCTCAAATCTACCTTTTCCCTGGGGCTACAAAAACTAGTGCAGGGGGCTTATGTGCCACTAGTTAGCCACCCCTGCTCTATCTGAATCATGTAAGGTCATTTTTTACTTTTGTATCCACACTCGTTAACAAATTGATTGGAAATAAAGGTGAGGAAAGGCCCTGTTAATTTTTAATGATGATAGCTCCTTCAGTGATACACCTTGTCAACATCACAAGGGTAGGTTCATTTAGCACTATGTTATACTGTTGCATTCCCATTACCTGCCTTTCAAACCTAACAGCATTAGTAAATTGTTCGAGGCCAGTTGTCATAATCCCCTCTGTAGATGGAACTGATCTGTCATTATAAATTCCTAGAACGGAACACCAGTTATTTCTCATCAGTATTAAGGGACCTAAGATATAAAGTTATTGATGATCTTCTCTACTGGCCTAACCCTGCACAGAAATATTGACTGCACAATAACTGTTTGTGGACTAGATTACAAGCTGAACGCTATTTAACACTCCAGCGTTAACTGCATTAGAGATAAGCTTTTTGCGCACATCGGGTTGCGCTTGTATTACAAGTTGAAAGTAAACAGTTATTGCTTGCGCCCCAACAAGACGAGCGTAAAAAGATTAACTTACAATATCACACGCAATAACCTATATTCTCCATAGAAGTCAATGGAGAAAAAAAGTTGAAAAAACTAACACCCTACATGCACGCAAAACTGATTATATATTCTCAGGTGTGCTAACCTGACATGAAAATAGGAATATTTCACATTCCAATGATCTTCACATAGCAGAATATGTTCTATTTATTCATAGATACATATATATAAAAAAAAAAAAATATATATATATATTTATTTATATATATATATATATATATATATATATATATATATATATATATATATATATGCATAAATAAAAAGAGAGAAGCGCTCAACCTGGGAACGAACAATAGCATAATAGCTTGTTCTATGGCTAGTTACCACCAAAGAAGCAGCCTCATTTTGCTCAACATATGCCTTTTACAGAGAAGAACTTTCCTGAAGCATATCAGTCTGATCCTGACTTCACAGTACAGTCCAGCCCCGAAATACCAGGCAATCCCTCTCTGAACGAGAAAAACAGCAAAATCCCAGACGTACGTTTCGGCCTATTGTGGGCTTCGTCAGTGAGGTGCAGCCATATCCCTCTAGGCACACTGAACAATGGGTCCACATCTGGATTCCCGCATCACACTTAGGCCTAGATTTGGAGTTCGGCGGTAAAAGGGCTGTTAACGCTCCGCGGGTTTTTTTCTGGCCGCACCATAAATTTAACTCTGGTATCGAGAGTTCAAACAAATGCTGCGTTAGGCTCCAAAAAAGGAGCGTAGAGCATATTTACCGCAAATGCAACTCTCGATACCAGAGTTGCTTACGGACGCGGCCGGCATCAAAAACGTGCTCGTGCACGATTCTCCCATAGGAAACAATGGGGCAGTTTGAGCTGAAAAAAAACCTAACACCTGCAAAAAAGCAGCGTTCAGCTCTTAACGCAGCCCCATTGTTTCCTATGGGGAAACACTTCCTACGTCTGCACCTAACACTCTAACATGTACCCCGAGTCTAAACACCCCTAACCTTACACTTATTAACCCCTAATCTGCCGCCCCCGCTATCGCTGACCCCTGCATTACACTTTTAACCCCTAATCTGCCGCTCCGTAAACCGCCGCCACCTACGTTATCCCTATGTACCCCTAATCTGCTGCCCTAACATCGCCGACCCCTATGTTATATTTATTAACCCCTAATCTGCCCCCCACAACGTCGCCGACACCTGCCTACACTTATTAACCCCTAATCTGCCGAGCGGACCTGAGCGCTACTATAATAAAGTTATTAACCCCTAATCCGCCTCACTAACCCTATCATAAATAGTATTAACCCCTAATCTGCCCTCCCTAACATCGCCGACACCTACCTTCAATTATTAACCCCTAATCTGCCGACCGGAGCTCACCGCTATTCTAATAAATGTATTAACCCCTAAAGCTAAGTCTAACCCTAACACTAACACCCCCCTAAGTTAAATATAATTTTTATCTAACGAAATAAATTAACTCTTATTAAATAAATGATTCCTATTTAAAGCTAAATACTTACCTGTAAAATAAATCCTAATATAGCTACAATATAAATTATAATTATATTATAGCTATTTTAGGATTAATATTTATTTTACAGGCAACTTTGTAATTATTTTAACCAGGTACAATAGCTATTAAATAGTTAAGAACTATTTAATAGTTACCTAGTTAAAATAATAACAAATTTACCTGTAAAATAAATCCTAACCTAAGATATAATTAAACCTAACACTACCCTATCAATAAAATAATTAAATAAACTACCTACAATTACCTACAATTAACCTAACACTACACTATCAATAAATTAATTAAACACAATTGCTACAAATAAATACAATTAAATAAACTATCTAAAGTACAAAAAATAAAAAAGAACTAAGTTACAGAAAATAATAAAATATTTACAAACATAAGAAAAATATTACAACAATTTTAAACTAATTACACCTACTCTAAGCCCCCTAATAAAATAACAAAGCCCCCCAAAATAAAAAATTCCCTACCCTATTCTAAAATACAAATATTACAAGCTCTTTTACCTTACCAGCCCTGAACAGGGCCCTTTGCGGGGCATGCCCCAAGAATTTCAGCTCTTTTGCCTGTAAAAAAAAACATACAATACCCCCCCCCCAACATTACAACCCACCACCCACATACCCCTAATCTAACCCAAACCCCCCTTAAATAAACCTAACACTACCCCCCTGATGATCTTCCTACCTTGTCTTCACCATGCCAGGTTCACCGATCCGTCCTGGCTCCAAGATCTTCATCCAACCCAAGCGGGGGCTAGACATCCACTGAAGAAGTCCAGAAGAGGGTCCAAAGTCTTCCTCCTATCCGGCAAGAAGAGGACATCCGGACCGGCAAACATCTTCTCCAAGCGGCATCTTCTATCTTCTTCCATCCGATGACGACCGGCTCCATCTTGAAGACCTCCAGCGCGGATCCATCCTCTTCTTCCGACGACTAGACGACGAATGACGGTTCCTTTAAGGGACGTCATCCAAGATGGCGTCCCTCGAATTCCGATTGGCTGATAGGATTCTATCAGCCAATCGGAATTAAGGTAGGAATTTTCTGATTGGCTGATGGAATCAGCCAATCAGAATATAGTTCAATCCGATTGGCTGATCCAATCAGCCAATCAGATTGAGCTCGCATTCTATTGGCTGTTCCGATCAGCCAATAGAATGCGAGCTCAATCTGATTGGCTGATTGGATCAGCCAATCGGATTGAACTATATTCTGATTGGCTGATTCCATCAGCCAATCAGAAAATTCCTACCTTAATTCCGATTGGCTGATAGAATCCTATCAGCCAATCGGAATTCGAGGGACGCCATCTTGGATGACGTCCCTTAAAGGAACCGTCATTCGTCGTCTAGTCGTCGGAAGAAGAGGATGGATCCGCGCTGGAGGTCTTCAAGATGGAGCCGGTCGTCATCGGATGGAAGAAGATAGAAGATGCCGCTTGGAGAAGATGTTTGCCGGTCCGGATGTCCTCTTCTTGCCGGATAGGAGGAAGACTTTGGAGCACCGGATTATGGATCGCCAACCCCCGCTTGGGTTGGATGAAGATCTTGGAGCCAGGACGGATCGGTGAACCTGGTATGGTGAAGACAAGGTAGGAAGATCTTCAGGGGATTAGTGTTAGGTTTATTTAAGGGGGGTTTGGGTTAGATTAGGGGTATGTGGGTGGTGGGTTGTAATGTTGGGGGGGGGGTATTGTATGTTTTTTTTTACAGGCAAAAGAGCTGAAATTCTTGGGGCATGCCCCGCAAAGGGCCCTGTTCAGGGCTGGTAAGGTAAAAGAGCTTGTAATATTTGTATTTTAGAATAGGGTAGGGAATTTTTTATTTTGGGGGGCTTTGTTATTTTATTAGGGGGCTTAGAGTAGGTGTAATTAGTTTAAAATTGTTGTAATATTTTTCTTATGTTTGTAAATATTTTATTATTTTCTGTAACTTAGTTCTTTTTTATTTTTTGTACTTTAGATAGTTTATTTAATTGTATTTATTTGTAGCAATTGTGTTTAATTAATTTATTGATAGTGTAGTGTTAGGTTAATTGTAGGTAATTGTAGGTAGTTTATTTAATTATTTTATTGATAGGGTAGTGTTAGGTTTAATTATATCTTAGGTTAGGATTTATTTTACAGGTAAATTTGTTATTATTTTAACTAGGTAACTATTAAATAGTTCTTAACTATTTAATAGCTATTGTACCTGGTTAAAATAATTACAAAGTTGCCTGTAAAATAAATATTAATCCTAAAATAGCTATAATATAATTATAATTTATATTGTAGCTATATTAGGATGTATTTTACAGGTAAGTATTTAGCTTTAAATAGGAATTATTTATTTAATAAGAGTTAATTTATTTCGTTAGATAAAAATTATATTTAACTTAGGGGGGTGTTAGTGTTAGGGTTAGACTTAGCTTTAGGGGTTAATACATTTATTAGAATAGCGGTGAGCTCCGGTCGGCAGATTAGGGGTTAATAATTGAAGGTAGGTGTCGGCGATGTTAGGGAGGGCAGATTAGGGGTTAATACTATTTATGATAGGGTTAGTGAGGCGGATTAGGGGTTAATAACTTTATTATAGTAGCGCTCAGGTCCGCTCGGCAGATTAGGGGTTAATAAGTGTAGGTAGGTGTCGGCGACGTTGAGGGGGGCAGATTAGGGGTTAATAAATATAACATAGGGGTCGGCGATGTTAGGGGTAGCAGATTAGGGGTACATAGGGATAACGTAGGTGGCGGCGATTTGCGGTCGGAAGATTAGGGGTTAATTATTTTAAGTAGCTTGCGGCGACGTTGTGGGGGGCAAGTTAGGGGTTAATAGATATAATACAGGGGTCGGCGGTGTTAGGGGCAGCAGATTAGGGGTACATAAGTATAACGTAGGTGGCGGTCGGCAGATTAGGGGTTAAAAATTTTAATCGAGTGGCGGCGATGTGGGGGGACCTCGGTTTAGGGGTACATAGGTAGTTTATGGGTGTTAGTGTACTTTAGGGTACAGTAGTTAAGAGCTTTATAAACCGGCGTTAGCCAGAAAGCTCTTAACTCCTGCTATTTTCAGGCGGCTGGAATCTTGTCGTTAGAGCTCTAACGCTCACTGCAGAAACGACTCTAAATACCGGCGTTAGGAAGATCCCATTGAAAAGATAGGCTACGCAAATGGCGTAGGGGGATCTGCGGTATGGAAAAGTCGCGGCTGAAAAGTGAGCGTTAGACCCTTTAATCACTGACTCCAAATACCAGCGGGCGGCCAAAACCAGCGTTAGGAGCCTCTAACGCTGGTTTTGACGGCTACCGCCGAACTCTAAATCTAGGCCTTAGGGAGTGTGACGGATCCCTGGCTACCCCGACTGGGTAGCTCCGCCAAATGGGTCCTTCCGCTGTCTGGAACAGACTGCTATGTAGCCCAGGAAAGTGATTCTAGCAGGAGCCCACCTAAATGACTAGACAGAATAGCATTTAGATGAAAAAAAGAACTGCTTTATTGCACAGAAAACACAGCTTTTATACATTTCCAACAAATGGGGGTAGTTACTACACAAATAGAAACAAATATTATACAATGAGACAAACATCAGACAATGGTTAGTTAAACAAGATTCTAATCACATCCTGACTTACAAAAGGACAATGGATGACTCACACAATAACAGAAAGACATTTCACACCTAGACTAGATAACAACAGGGGTGAGGTTATAGGGGGTAGGGGTTTAACCCTTGCAGCCTGGTATCCGTGATATCACCCCCCCTCCAGTTTGGCAGGCCCGGCTAGATCCACATACGGGGTTGGCCTGGGGATGTCCAAGGAATTTATGCCACTTCAGTCCGCCGGGAAAGTCCATCAGCATTCCCATTGCTTTTTCCTGGTCGGTACTGAATGTCAAAGTTAAATGGCTGCAGGGCTAGGCTCGACCTCAACAGTCTCCCGTTGTCCCTGGAAACTCGGTTGAGCCATACAAGGGGATTATGGTCAGTGAAGACGGTGAAGGGTCTTCCATATAGGTAGGGCTTCAACTTCTTCAAAGCCCATACCAGTGCCAGACACTCTTTCTCGACCGCTGCGTAGCCTACTTCCCGGGGTAGCAGTTTTCGACTGAGGTAGGCAATGGGGTGGTCCTTTCCTTCCTCGCCTGCCTGACTTAGTATGGCCCCCAACCCGAACATGGAAGCATCTGTGTGGACAGAAAAGCGTTTGGCTGGGTTAGGAGTGGCTAGTACTGGAGCAGAGATTAAGGCAGACTTAAGACTCTGGAAGGCTTGTTCACACTCGGGGGACCACAGGACCTGTCGGAGAAGTTGTTTACGGGTCAGGTCAGTCAGGGGTTTGGCGAGGGTGCTGTAATTGGGGACAAACCTCCGGTAGTAGCCTGCAGTACCCAGAAAGGCAAGGACTTTGGTTTTGGTCCTGGGGGTGGGCCAGTTAGCCACTGCCTCGACTTTGGCCGGTTCAGGTCGCTGCTTAACGCAGCCTACTCGGTGGCCCAAGTATTGAACCTCCGAGCGCCCAATGGTACATTTATCTGGCTTCAAGGTTAGTCCGGCGGCTCGAAGACGATCTAAGACGATGCCTAGGTGGACCAGATGGTCCTCCCAGGTCTCGCTATAGATAGCGATGTCCTCCAGGTATGCGCAGGTATAGTCCTGGAGGCCATCTAACAGACATTTGATAAATTGGCCCCATCATATCTTTGAGCCCTAATAACTATTTTGTGCAATATTTTTGTTTAATAATTTTTATTAGATGGTGTTAAAATGAGTGTAAGTGTACTTTTAAATGTATTTTTGATGTGTTTTGTGACACTTTTTTGTTTTGCAAAACAGTTAATCAGAGCTCTGAGGACGCGGTCATTATTCTAGCGTAAATTGTGATTGCGCTCAAGCGATTGCGTTAATGTTCAACTAGTAATACGAGCGGTAAACCCAACATGCGCAAACACCCGTGATAAACCCTTTTTTGCTTTAGTGTAACTGTTAACGCACCACTCGTAATCTAGACCTGTAATTGGTGCTGCATTATTTTTGAATACTCAGATTTGATTTAAGCCTTTCAATACTGTTTGAATAGTTTGTTTTGGATGCTGTGGTGGAGGGAAAAAAATATCACTTTCACGGAAAGGAATGCAAATGTTTTGTCTGTTCTGTAAAAGCTTGTATTATGTGGCACAACATCTATGTGCAAGAAGGAAAAATGTACTCAAGGCTTCAGTAGTAGGTATGAGTTAGAGCAACTCATTATTAGGCATCCATAAAAATAATACTAGTCTTAAAAAAAATCTGTTAGGAAATAAAGACGATCAAAGTGGATCGGTAAATGGCAAAACAAAGATAGGATGTCCATCTTCATAAAGAGAGAATATGGCACAATGCTATATAATTATAAAAATGATGCATAACAAACATTGCAGTCAACTTTTTAAAGGGACATGAACCACTTTGATATTGTAGTGTTCAATTATGCATAATAAAACAAGTTTGCAGTGTACTTACATTATTTATTTTGCTCCCTTTTCCTATCATTTAATTTTAAAAGTTTTCCATGTCTGAAAAATTGAAGTTCCCATTGACGTCTTCACAAGCCTAACCTGCCAAATAGCTGTCCATAATTGTCCTCAGCAGAGATGAGAAGATAAGGAACTGCAAAACAATGGAGATTTTGCAAACAAAATAACTGTGGCTAGGAATGTCTATCCATTAAAAAGTTTGGTTTGGCTTCTCCAAATAAGGCAAGTGGTAGGTGGAGTTTGACCATTGAAAAACAATTGCAATGAACAAGATATTAATGCATTAAAAATAATTCACACTGGACTTCCGGTAGGCGGGCATTTTTGCATCAGTCTCCACCACTGCACCCATTAACTTGCCATACCGCAGAGCGGCTTATAGAAACGGAGCATACAGCTCCTTGGACATACCCCTACCCCTTATATACCTTTAAACTCCAGGACTGCTCTGGTACTTTCCTGGTGCCGACTTTAGTATAACCACTCACTATGGAGTTTTTATGCTATAAGTTTTTCAGACGGCACCGTCTTTAGTCCCGGCTGTCCGCAGGATGTTTTGAGCCTGCTGCTACCTTCTCTCCTAAGAACAGAGACTGATGATTGAAGGCTTGCAAGATATATTATCCTCTTTGACACATTAACCTGACATACTGACTCAACAGATCAGTACCCACAGCTCTGGAGAAGGCCTGCTCAATATCAGCAGTTGCCCTGCAGTTCCAGACTGGATTTGTACTTCCTCAATAAATTTACCATCTTGGAGGTGAGAGAGGACACAAGGGAGGTAATTGGACCTATGCTGAGCTCACATTTTTGTCATTTTAAGTGACTGTTTATATGTACAGACTTTGCTCCTGCTGGTGTGGTCATCCTCTGAGCTCTAACCCTCTGTAATCTATATTACAATGTACCATACCTGACGAGCATCTCATCCTGCATTAACAGTCTCCGGTTTGGAATGTAGTGTTCAATATTGCCTTAACCCCCCTCACTATATTCAACATTCCATAACAGTAATGAGGAACTGTCATCTACCTATTCATATTGCCTTCTAAAGCACTAGGAAATAAAGTCTCAGTTTCTGCAAAGTAAATAGTTTTGTAGATTAGAATTTGTTATGAAGCTTTCAACAACTCCCTGCAGACCACAGATTTCTTCTTTTGACAATACTAAATTGTCTCAATAGACTTGAGATTATGCTTCTGCAATGTTTATTTTTAGTGGACTCATCTAGCACCTTTATTGATAAGGCCTTTTAGCACATACTGATATGGTAGGATACATAGTGTGTGGCCTCTGCACTCTGTGGGTGAGATATTCCCTATTTGAGCTTATCGTCTTTTATTAGTGATTGCGAGAAACCCTGCATGCAAAAATACTATAATAGTTATAACAAAAAGACTGAAAAAATGGCACATAAACACAAGCAATCTGATAAGAGGCTGAAACATCATGTTGAGGTCCACATACCATACAATGCTATCCAGGAACAGGAAAAGTCAAATCTTCAAGACACTCACTCAAAAATCTCCCAGCAGTCTACATTGTTGTTACCAAAGATTGAGCCAGAGTAATGTTGCAGAGTACCCTCTATCTGCTGATATCCCCCTCAGATGTCTCATTTGAGTTTTCCCACTAACCATCAGTCTGCAGAGCACGCTTTTTTAGTTAAGCTTTTTCCTGGTACCACATAAGCCATAGCACACATTGCTCACTTTCATACTGGGATAGTCATCAGGGGCAGTTCGGCCCTTGATAAATTGGCCCCTATATCTCAAATTAATCTTTTCCTCATTTCTTCAACATCTAGTTCTAGAATTAGAGAGGTAAAAATAGGACTCATATCCTTATAAGACCACGCACCAGTATCTATAATTATATCCACCAGCAAATATAACACAGATGGACAATTCCAAATTACTTATATAGAGATGTAAATCTTCAAAGATACATAGCTGGTGAATGGTCATCTTACACATCTATTAATGTACAACATATAAGACTCACTTTCATACTGGGAAATGGCTAAGGCGGTTCTAAGAGGAGTCATAGGGGCATATATATCAAGCTCCGAATGGAGCTTGATGCCCCGTGTTTCTGGCGAACCTGCAGGCTCGCCAGAAACAGCAGTTATGAAGCAGCGGTCACAAAGACCGCTGCTCCATAACCTGTCCGCCTGCTCTGAGCAGGCGGACACACATCACCGGAAATCAACCCGATCGAGTACGATCGGGTTGATTGACACCCCCCTGCTGGGGGCCGATTGGCCGCGAGTCTGCAGGGGTCTGCAGGGGGCGGTGTTGCACCAGCAGCTCTTGTGAGCTGCTGGTGCAATGCTGAATACGGCGAGCGTAATGCTCGCCGTATTCAGCGAGGTCTGGCGGACCTGATCCGCAGTGTCGGATCAGGTCCGCCAGACCTTGATAAATAGAGCCCATAACCTCTAACCATAGCACACATTCTAAACTCTACTTTTCCCTGGGGCCACAAAAAATGTTAACTGCACAATAACTGTCTGTTACTGTTGCTGCAATATTTTTTGATACTCAAATTTGATTGAAAGGGACAGTCTATACCAGAATTTGTTTTGTTGAAAAAGATAGATAATTCCTTTATTACACATTCCCCATTTTTGCATAACCAACACTGTTATATTTATACACTATTTACCCCTGTGATTACCTTGTATCTAAGCCTCTGCAGACTGCCCCCTTATCTCAGAGCTTTTGATAGACATGCAGTTTAGCCAATCAGTGCAGACGCCTAAATAACTCCACGGGAGTGAGCACAATGTTATCTATATGACACACATGGACTAGGACTGTCTAACTGAAAAACTTTCAAAATGCTCTGAGCTAGGAGGCGATTTAGGCGGTTTAGAAATCATTTTGAGCCTATCTAGGTTTAGCTTTTCAAAAATACCACCAAGGAAACAAAGCAAAATTGATGATTAAAGTAAATTGGAAAGTTGTTTACAATTACATGCCCTATCTGAATCATGAAAGTTTAATTTTGACTAGACTGTCCCTTTAAGCCTCACAACAGTGTTTGAATAGTATCTTTTAGATGCTGTGGTGGAGGGAAAAAGTATCCCTTTCATGGAAAGGAATGCAAATGTTGTGTCTACTCTGTAAAAGCTTCTATTATGTGGCACAACATCTATGTGCAAGGAATGGAAGAAGGAAAAAAGTTCTCAATGCTTTAGAAGTAGGTTTGAATTAGAGCAACTCATTTTTAAGCATTTATGAAAATAATACTAGTCTTAAAAGAATTCTGTTCGGAAATAAAGGCAATTAAAGGGGATAGGTAGATGGTAAAACAATGATAGGATGTCCATCTTCATAAAGAGAGAGTGTGGCACAACTCTATACACATTATAATAATGATGCATAACAAATATTTCAGTCACTATTTTAAAGGGTCGGGATATAAACCGCTTTGAGATAGTAATATAAACTGTTCAATGATGCATAATAAAACAATTTTGTAGTTTACTTATAGGGGCCTATTTAACAAAGGTCTGTTGGACCTGATCTGACAGTGCGGATTAGATCTGACAGACCTCGCAGAATGCGGAGAGCAATACGCTCTCTGTATTCAGCATTGCGCCAGCAGCTCTTGTGAGTTGCTGGTGCAACGCCGCCCCCTGCAGATTCGCGGCCAATAGGCCGCCAGCAGGGGGTGTCAATCAACCCGATCGTACTCGATTGGGTTGAATTGCGGCAATGTCTGTCCGCTGCTCAGAGCAGGCGGACAGGTTATGGAGCAGGGGTCTTTAGACCGCTGCTTCATAACTAGAGTTTCTGGCAAGCCTGCAGGCTCGCCAGAAACACAAGCCCTCAAGCTCCATCCGGAGCTTGATAAATAGGCCCCATAGTATTTATTTTGCTCCCTTTTCCTATAATTTAATTTTAAAAGTTTTCCATGTCTGAAAAATGGAAGCGCACATTGACGTCTTCACATGCCCAACCCTTCCAAACAGCTGTCCATAATTGGCCTCACCTGTGGGTGAGATATTCCCTATTTGAGCTTATTATCTTTTATTGCTGATTGCGAGAAACCCTGCATGCAAAATACTATAACAGTTATAACAAAAAGACATCATGCTGAGGCTCATACACCAGACAATGCTATACAGGAGGAAGAGGAAGACTCACATCTTCAAGACACTCACCCAATAGTCTACCAGCTGTCTGTATTGTTCGAACCAAAGATTGAGCAGTTGCAAACAGGGGTGGACTCTCTGTCTACAGAGTTTAAGGCATTTACTGCCAATATTTTGCAAGCGGAACAAGATATCTCTAATACAGAAGATAGACAAAGAAAAACTACAAGTAATGTCTCTAATTTACAGCAACAAAACAAACTCTTACTAGCTAAGATTGATGACCTGAAAAACAGGTATTGCAGAAATAATCCCAGAATAGTAGGACTTCCGAAATCAGTACCCAGCACAGCCCTTAATAATTTTGCAGAACAGAATTACCCCAATTGCTTCATATCCCAAATGATGATATTCCTTATATTGTAGAAAGAGTGCATAGAGTGGGAGTTCCAGGCCAACAAATTAGACCTAATGCCCCCCAAGACAAGTCGTGGTGAAGCGCCTCAACTTCAAAGATAAAATCCAACTTCTCAGGGCCTACCAACAAACCTCATGTCTGGAATTTGAAGGGAAAAGCATACATCTGTTTCAGGACTATTCTGCAGAGATAACCAGAAGATGGTGAGAATTTTCTCCATACTGCAAGCAACTAATAGATAAGGGACACTCTGTGGCTCTATTGTACACTGCCAAATTACACATACAGATACCTCAGGGACCCAAAACTATCTGGCAAAAAGATGAATGAGTTGATCTACCAGCACATCAATCTGAAAAGGCTTGAGGAAGGGAACGGTGGGAGATGGAAGAAAATAGATGTTTTCATTGTGACGGATACCCCCGGCTACCCCGACTGGGTAGCTCCGCCAAACGGGTCCTGCTTCCTCCCTGCCGATTGCAGCTATGTAGCTGGCAAGTGACCACAGCCTGTAGCCACCCCTGATGCCTGACAGCACCAGTACTCAGGGTCCCACCCTGTAGCAGACTCCAGCTACCAGACTAGGTAGCTCTGTCAGAGTGTCCTTCCTCTGCCTGGAACAGGCTGCTATGTAGCCCAGGAAAAGTGATTTTAGCTGGAGCAAACCCAAATAACTAGACAGCCTAGCATTCAGGTTTAACAGGAACTGATTTTATTGAAAACACACACTCCTTTTATACAGTCAGCTCATCTTGATAAGACCCTGGACAATCCCACTATTTTCCCGCCATTCCCGCCCCTCCAGACAGCCCGGCACCTCCATAGGAGCCACAATCCCACATAATCCCAATACAAATGGGTGGCGGTTTCCGGGCGATCCCGGTGGAGCAGTGGCACTTCCAGGGTGTCATTTTAAAGCTCCCTGTCCTCAGATTTCACAGTCCAAAAATCAGCATTATTTGTTACTGGGGACCGGAGTTACAGTCCGATGAAGTTATGGGGTTAGGGGTGTCCAAAACCCCTGGTTCCCAAAGGAGCTCCCCTCCGGCAATTCCCCCACCCCTTGTACTCCCCAGGGGCTACTAATCCCCAAAAGAGCGGAGCTCTGGGGCACATGGTTGCTGGAGCGACCTGGGTTAAAGTTCGCGTGTGTTCTGCTGTCCTGTGGCCGACCGGGAGTTCCAGGAGCCTTGCCAGCCTGAGAGGGGTTAGGCGGGTGTCCGTTGTAAGGCGGCCGACCGGGAGTTCCAGGAGCCCGGCCAGCCTAGGAGAATTTTGCTGGTCATACACCAACTTTTCTCTGAACACAAAAACAAGCCAACACAAAGCAAACAAACAGCTTCCAGAGGTGGTGGTTGCTCTGAGGAGCCCAAAACCACTGAGAAACAACAGGGGTGAGGTTGTAGGGGGGTAGTCTTAACCGTCTGATATCCGTGACATCTCCCCCCTCCAGTTCGGCAGACCCAGATAGACCCTTAACGGGTCGGCCTGGGGTTGTCCGACAGTGGCCCTCCACTTCTCGGTTGCTGAGAGAGGTTATCCCATCTCTCCTGAGCTTGGGGCATCCTGGGGGGTTTCTGCTGGCGTATATACCCTGTGCCCTGGGCGCAGGGATAGTCACAAAATGCAAAGTCCCAAACAAGTTTGCTAAGGCCGGCTCCCAAACAATTGCTGTTCCACAAGTTCCAGTGTCCTTAAGTTCCATGGCCAAACTGTTTCCCTCTTTGACACTCTGTTGAGTACCGGCTGACCCACCCACAAACAAAGCCAGTACCGGTTTCCCGGCTGTATACCCACCCCAGACTGTTGGTGGAAGTTGCTCCTTGGTGGGGCAGGCAAAACTCGGGTGCCCAAACTTGTGGCACCAACTGCATGAGCGGGTACCCCCCTGGCCTGCCCCCTGTGAGATATACTCCAGGACAATAAAAGGGTATAGACCCTGCCAAGCTACTGAGGGGAGAGACCGTCTGTCTCCTCTCCCGAGAAGGAGATCTACTGCTGGGGAGGGAGGTCTGCTACCTCCACTCCATGGGAAACTGTGCTGCCGCTGGGGAGAGAGACCGACTGTCTCCTCTCCCAGAAAGGGATTCGGCCACTCGGGAGAGATATCGATACCCGTCTCTCCCTGCAAGGGCTTCTCTGTAAGGGGAGGGAGGACGACTACCTCTGATCCCAGGGGATGGCTCTGCCGCTGGGGAGAGAGACCGACTGTCTTCTCTCCCGGCTCCTGGCTCTGCCGCTGGGGAGAGAGACCGACTGTCTCTTCTCCCGGCTCCTGGCTCTGCCGCTGGGGAGAGAGACCGACTGTCTCCTCTCCCGGGAAGGGGTTCTGTTCACTTTATTTAAATTTCAGAAAAGGATTTTTAATTATTACAGCTCTTTTTCTGGTTTGATAAAGGCCTGTATACAAAAAGATTTTAATCTGTTGAAATAAAGTTACATATTTTAGAAATATCTGCACCCTATAGCTCCCTTTCTTAGCTCTATACCCCTATAAGGAGGGTGTATGTGTTAGGAATATGTGAGGAGAATCAAGTAACAGGGTGCTTGCAGTGGTTTGTCACCTAGGGTGCGTTTACCTTGGTGGTTGCATTTTGAGATCACTTACTTCCTTTTGCACAATAGAGTACAGGTATGGCATCGATTTTAGGAACCCGGAGATAATTTTTAGGAACCGGGAGATGGAAAAAGATGCTTGGACACCCAGTACAGTTCGTTCTCCTTCAGCCTTTTTATACGAGGGTCCCAGACCCTCAACAGAAACAACAGCATGAAACACCACATATGCCATCCTTTTGCACAATCCAGTACAGGTATGGCATCGATTTTACAAACCCGGAGATAATTTTTAGGAACCGGGAGATGGAAAAAGATGCTTGGACACCCAGTACAGGTCGTTCTCCTTCAGCCTTTTTATACGAGGGTCCCCAACCCTCAACAGGCACGACAGCATGAAAGACCACATATGCCATCCTTTTGCACAATCGAGTACAGGTATGGCATCGATTTTAGGAACCCGGAGATAATTTTTAGGAACCGGGAGATGGAAAAAGATGCTTGAACACCCAGTAAAGTTCGTTCTCCTTCAGCCTTTTTAGACGAGGGTCCCAGACCCTCAACAGTAACAACAGCATGAAACACCACATATACCATCCTTTTGAACAATCCAGTACAGGTATGGCATCGATTTTAGGAACCCGGAGATAATTTTTAGGAAACGGGAGATGTAAAAAGATGCTTGGACACCCAGTACAGGTCGTTCTCCTTCAGCCTTTTTATACGAGGGTCCAGGACCCTCAACAGAAACAACAGCATGAAACACCACATATGCCATCCTTTTAAACAATACAGTACAGGTATGGCATCGATTTTAGGAACCCAGAGATAATTTTTAGGAACCGGGAGATGGAAAAAGATGCTTGGACACCCAGTACAGGTCGTTCTGCTTCAGCCTTTTTATACGAGGGTCCAGGACCCTCAACAGGAACAACAGCAAGAAACACCACATATGCCATCCTTTTGAACAATCGAGTACAGGTATGGCATCGATTTTAGGAACCCGGAGGTAATTTTTAGGAACCGGGAGATGGAAAAAGATGCTTGGACACCCAGTAAAGTTCGTTCTCCTTCAGCCTTTTTAGACGAGGGTCCCGGACCCTCAACAGAAACAACAGCATGAAACACCACATATGCCATCCTTTTGAACAATCCAGTACAGGTATGGCATCGATTTTAGGAACCCGGAGATAATTTTTAGGATCCGGGAGATGGAAAAAGATGCTTGGACACCCAGTACAGGTCGTTCTCCTTCAGCCTTTTTATACGAGGGTCCAGGACCCTCAACAGAAACAACAGCATGAAACACCACATATGCCATCCTTTTAAACAATACAGTACAGGTATGGCATCGATTTTAGGAACCCGGAGATAATTTTTAGGAACCGGGAGATGGAAAAAGATGCTTGGACACCCAGTACAGGTCGTTCTCCTTCAGCCTTTTTATACGAGGGTCCAGGACCCTCAACAGAAACAACAGCATGAAACAGCACATATGCCATCCTTTTGAACAATCCAGTACAGGTATGGCATCGATTTTAGGAACCCGGAGATAATTTTTAGGAACTGGGAGATGGAAAAAGATGCTTGGACACCCAGTAAAGTTCGTTCTCCTTCAGCCTTTTTAGACGAGGGTCCCGGACCCTCAACAGAAACATCAGCATGAAACACCACATATGCCATCCTTTTGAACAATCCAGTACAGGTATGGCATCGATTTTAGGAACCCGGAGATAATTTTTAGGAACCGGGAGATGGAAAAAGATGCTTGGACACCCAGTACAGGTCGTTCTCCTTCAGCCTTTTTATACGAGGGTCCAGGACCCTCAACAGAAACAACAGCATGAAACACCACATATGCCATCCTTTTGAACAATACAGTACAGGTATGGCATCGATTTTAGGAACCCGGAGATAATTTTTAGGAACCGGGAGATGGAAAAAGATGCTTGGACACCCAGTAAAGTTCGTTCTCCTTCAGCCTTTTTAGACGAGGGTCCCGGACCCTCAACAGAAACATCAGCTTGAAACACCACATATGCCATCCTTTTGAACAATCCAGTACAGGTATGGCATCGATTTTAGGAACCCGGAGATAATTTTTAGGAACCGGGAGATGGAAAAAGATGCTTGGACACCCAGTACATCTCATCAGGCCTTTTTTTACTCAAATGTATTGCACAATGTCACTCCCTTCGGGATCCATCCCTCATTCATTTTAATAAAGGTGAGATAATCAAGACTTTTTTGACCTAGGCGACTTCTCTTCTAAGTGACAATACCTCCTGCTGCACTGAAGGTCCTTTCTGACAGGACACTTGAAGCGGGGCAGGCCAGAAGTTCGATTGCAAATTGGGATAGCTCAGGTCACAGGTCAAGCTTGCACACCCAGTAGTCAAGGGGTCCATCGCTCATCCGCAGTTAATGTGAGGTAGTCTGCTACCTGTCGGTTGAGTCTTTCTCTGAGGCTGGATCCCGAAGGGCTGTGGCAATGCATAGGAGTTAAAAAGGTCTGCATGTCCTCCATCAACAACACGTCTGGAAAGCGTCCTGTCCTTGCCGGCGTGGTCGTGGGAGGAGGAGGAGGATTACTTTCATCTCTTCCCCTGTTAGATTCCCGTTGTCCTGTGACATCACCCTTATATGCTGTGTAAAGCATACTTTTTAATTTATTTTTGAACTGCTCCATCCTTTCCGACTTGCGGGAATTTGGTAACATTTCAGTCACTTTATGCTTATACCGGGGGTCTAGTAGCGTGGACACCCAGTACAGGTCGTTCTCCTTCAGCTTTTTTATACGAGGGTCCCTCAACAGGCACGACAGCAGGAAAGACCCCATTTGCACAAGGTTGGATGCTGAGCTAATCATGTCCCGTTCCTCATCCTCACTGATCTCACTGAAGGTATCTTCTTCCCCCCAGCCACGTACAACACCACGGGTACCAGATAGGTGACAACAACAAGCACCCTGGGATGCCTGTTGTGCTTGGTCTTCCTCCTCCTCCTCAAAGCCACATTCCTCCTCTGACTCCTCTTCCTCACAATCCTCTTCCTGCGTTGCCGCAGGTCCAGCAAGTGATGCTGATAAGGCTGTTTCTGGTGGTGATGGAGACCACAACTCTTCCTCTTCCTCTTCACGCTCATCTACGGCCTGATCCAGCACTCTTCGCAGGGCACGCTCCAGGAAGAAAACAAATGGTATGATGTTGCTGATGGTGCCTTCGGTGCGACTGACAAGGTTTGTCACCTCCTCAAAAGGACGCATGAGCCTACAGGCATTGCGCATGAGCGTCCAGTAATTTGGAAAAAAAATCCCCAGCTCCCCAGAGGCTGTCCTAGCACCCCGGTCATACAAATATTCGTTAACAGCTTTTTCTTGTTGGAGCAGGCGGTCGAACATTAGGAGTGTTGAATTCCAACGTGTCGGGCTGTCGCAAATCAAGCGCCTCACTGGCAGGTTGTTTCGACGCTGGATATCGGACAAGTGCGCCATGGCCGTGTAGGAATGCCTGAAATGGCCACACACCTTCCTGGCCTGCTTCAGGATGTCCTGGGTACTTATGCACAAAGCGTTGTACAATCAGATTACACACATGTGCCATGCACGGCACATGTGTCAACTTGCCCAATTTCAATGCCGCCACCAAATTACTTCCATTGTCAGAAACAACCTTGCCAATCTCCAGTTGGTGCGGAGTCAGCCACTGATCCACCTGTGCGTTCAGGGCGGACACGAGTGCTGGTGCGGTGTGACTCTCAGCTTTCAGGCAAGTCAACCCCAAGACAGCGTGACACTGCCGTATCCGGGATGTTGAATAGTACCTGGGGAGCTGGGGGGGTGCCGTTGATGTGGAGCAAGATGCAGCAGCAGAAGAGGACTCAGCCGAGGAAGAGGTTATGGAAGAGGATGGAGTAGGAGGAGTAGAGGAGGTAGCAGCAGGCCTGCCTGCCTGCCGTGGCGGTGTCACCAACTCATCTGCAGAGCCACGCATTCCATGCTTGGCAGCCGTCAGCAGGTTTACCCAATGCGCAGTGTAGGTGATATACCTGCCCTGACCATGCTTTGCAGACCAGCTATCAGTGGTCTGATGGACCCTTGCCCCAACGCTGTGTGCCAGACATGCCATTACTTCCTTTCGCACAATCGAGTACAGGTTGGGGATTGCCTTTTGTGAAAAGAAATTTCAGCCGGGTACCTTCCACTGCGGTGTCCCAATAGATACACATTTTTTGAAAGCCTCAGACTCCACCAGCTTGTATGGTAAAAGCTGGCGGGCTAAGAGTTCAGACAAGCCAGCTGTCAGACGCCAAGCAAGGGGGTGACTTTGGGAAATTGGCTTCTTACGCTCAAACATGTCCTTGACAGACACCTGACTGTGGGCAGATGACCAGGAACTGCTACGTAAGAAAGACTGAGTGGAGGATGGTTGAGAGGGGGCAAGGAGGACAGCAGTGGTTGACGTGGCTGAAGATGCTGGACCAGGAGGAGGATGGCGGCTTTGAGTTTGCGTGCTGCTTCTACTCATGTGTTCTTCCCATCGGCGTTTGTGATGGGAGACCATGTGCCTTCGCAAAGCAGTTGTACCTAGGTGGGTGTTGGACTTCCCACGACTCAGTTTCTTTTGGCACAGGTTGCAAATGGCATCGCTGTTGTCAGAGGCAGACACACAAAAAAAAAGCCACACTGCTGAGCTCTGCGATGACGGCATTCTGGTGGTGGCAACAGCATGCTTTGATTGGCGTGCTGTCTGGCTGACCCCGGGTGCCGATGCATGCTGTCTGACTGTGCCACTAGCTCCTTGCGACGACCTCCCCCTGCTTCCAACTCGTCTCCTCCTCCTCCTCTCTGTCTCCCCATCTGAACTTTCCCCCTCTTCTTCTTCTCTTCTAGCGGGCACCCACGTGACATCCACGGACACATCATCATCAACCGCTTCACTTGTATCTGACAAATCAACAAAGGAAGCAGCAGCGGGTACAACATCATCATCATCATCACACCGTACGTCCATGTCTGTAATGCTGCCTGACATATCACTGTTATCTACATCCTCTGTCAATGGTGGTTGCGCATCACTCATTTCTTCCAAATGATGTGTCAATAACTCCTCTGACAGATCAAGTGAAGCGGCTGTGGTGCTAGTGTTGGTGGTGGTGGCAGGCGGGCGAGTGGCACTGGTCACTTGAGAGGTGCCCAAAGCTAAGCTGGAGGTGGATGGTGCGTCAAGGTTAGGACTAGGAGCGGAAGCTGTAGAAGATTGGGTGTCCTGTGTTAGCCATTCAACTAGGTCCTCCTCAGAACTTTTCGCGTCCATGGCACGTGGCCTCTGAACAATGTGCATAGTTGTAGGGTCTAAGGGAATCACAGCACCATGACCACGACGGCACCTGCGGGGTGGCCTACCTCTGCCTGTCATTTGTTTTAAAATGTACACTTACACTACTATTAAACAAATTATGAGTGGTGGCACTGGGCAAGTGGGCACAGTATACGCTGTGAGCCTGGCACAAAAAAGCAGACTGATGTTTCACAGTCAAAAAAGTTTTTTTTTTAAATATTTACTGTTATAACAAATATGATTTGTGGCACTAGTTGGCAAGTGGGCCTGGCACACACGCTGGCAGGCAGGCAGGCAACTGCAATTCAATTGCACTAGCAGACTAATAATTCACAGTCCAAAATTTTTTTTTTAAAAATATTTACAATACTGTTATAACAAATATGATTGGTGGCACTAGTTGGCAAGTGGGCCTGGCACACACGCTGGCAGACAGGCAACTTCAATTAGATGACACTAGCAGACTGATGATTCACAGTCAAAATTTTTTTATTTTAAATATTTACACTACTGTTATAAAAACAAATATGATTGGTGGCACTAGTTGGCAAGTGGGCCTGGCACACACGCTGGGAGGCAGGCAACTGCAATTAGATGACACTAGCTGACTGATGTTTCACAGTCAAAAAAGTTTTTTTTTTAAATATTTAGACTACTGTTATAACAAATATGATTGGTGGCACTAGTTGGCAAGTGGGCCTGGCACACACGCTGGCAGGCAGGCAACAGCAATTAGATTACACTAGCTGACCGATGTTTCACAGTCAAAAAAGTATTTTTTTAAAATATTTACAATACTGTTATAACAAATATGATTTGTGGCACTAGTTGGCAAGTGGGCCTGGCACACACGCTGGCAGGCAGGCAACTGCAATTCAATTGCACTAGCAGACTGATGATTCACAGTCCAAATTTTTTTTTTTTTAATATTTACAATACTGTTATAACAAATATGATTGGTGGCACTAGTTGGCAAGTGGGCCTGGCACACACGCTGGGAGGCAGGCAACTGCAATTAGATGACACTAGCTGACTGATGTTTCACAGTCAAAAAAGATTTTTTAAAAATATTTAGACTACTGTTATAACAAATATGATTGGTGGCACTAGTTGGCAGGTGGCCCTGGCACACACGCTGGCAGGCAGGCAACTTCAATTAGATGACACTAGCAGACTGATGATTCACAGTCAAAAAAGTTTATATTTTAAATATTTAGACTACTGTTATGACAAATATGATTGGTAGCACTAGTTGGCACGTGGGCCTGGCACACACGCTGGCAGGCAGGCAACTTCAATTAGATGACACTAGCAGACTGATGATTCACAGTCAAAAAAGTTTTTATTTTAAATATTTAGACTACTGTTATAACAAATATGATTGGTGGCACTAGTTGGCAAGTGGGCCTGGCACACACGCTGGCAGGCAGGCAACTTCAATTAGATGACACTAGCAGACTGATGTTTCACAGTCCAATAAGTTTTTGTTTTAAATATTTACACTACTGTTATAACAAATATGATTGGTGGCACTAGTTGGCAAGTGGGCCTGGCACACACGCTGGGAGGCAGGCAACTGCAATTAGATGACACTAGCTGACTAATGTTTCACAGTCAAAAAAGTTTTTTTTAAAAAATATTTAGACTACTGTTATAACAAATATGATTGGTGGCATTAGTTGGCAAGTGGGCCTGGCACACACGCTGGCAGGCAGACAGGCAACTTCAATTAGATGACACTAGCAGACTGATGATTCACAGTCAAAAATGTTTTTATTTTAAATATTTACTATACTGTTATAACAAATATGATTGGTGGCACTAGTTGGCAAGTGGGCCTGGCACACACGCTGGCAAGCAGGAAACTGCAATTCAATTGCACTAGCAGACTGATGATTCACAGTCAAAAAAGTTTTTATTTTAAATATTTACAATACTGTTATAACAAATATGATTTGTGGCACTAGTTGGCAAGTGGGCCTGGCACACACGCTGGCAGGCAGGCAATTGCAATTCAATTGCACTAGCAGACTGATGATTCACAGTCAAAACAAGTTTTTATTTTAAATATTTTCAAAACTGTTATAACAAATATGATTGGTGGCAATAGTTGGCAAGTGGGCCTGGCACACACGCTGGCAGGCAACTTCAATTAGATTACACTAGCAGACTGATGTTTCACAGTCAAAAAAGTTTTTATTTTAAATATTTACAATACTGTTATAACAAATATGATTGGTGGCACTAGTTGGCAAGTGGGCCTGGCACACACGCTGGCAGGCAACTGCAATTCAATTGCACTAGCAGACTAATAATTCACAGTCCAAAAATTTTTTTTACAAAATATTTACAATACTGTTATAACAAATATGATTCGTGGCACTAGTTGGCAAGTGGGCCTGGCACACACGCTGGCAGGCAGGCAACTTCAATTAGATGACACTAGCAGACTGATGATTCACAGTCAAATTTTTTTTATTTTAAATATTTACACTACTGTTATAAAAAAAAATATGATTGGTGGCACTAGTTGGCAAGTGGGCCTGGCACACACGCTGGGAGGCAGGCAACTGCAATTAGATGACACTAGCTGACTGATGTTTCACAGTCAAAAAAGTTTTTTTAAAAAATATTTAGACTACTGTTATAACAAATATGATTGGTGGCACTAGTTGGCAAGTGGGCCTGGCACACACGCTGGCAGGCAGGCAACAGCAATTAGATTACACTAGCTGACCGATGTTTCACAGTCAAAAAAGTATTTTTTTTAAATATTTACAATACTGTTATAACAAATATGATTTGTGGCACTAGTTGGCAAGTGGGCCTGGCACACACGCTGGCAGGCAGGCAACTGCAATTCAATTGCACTAGCAGACTGATGATTCACAGTCCAAATTTTTTTTTTTTTTAATATTTACAATACTGTTATAACAAATATGATTGGTGGCACTAGTTGGCAAGTGGGCCTGGCACACACGCTGGGAGGCAGGCAGCTGCAATTAGATGACACTAGCTGACTGATGTTTCACAGTCAAAAAAGATTTTTTAAAAATATTTAGACTACTGTTATAACAAATATGATTGGTGGCACTAGTTGGCAGGTGGCCCTGGCACACACGCTGGCAGGCAGGCAACTTCAATTAGATGACACTAGCAGACTGATGATTCACAGTCAAAAAAGTTTATATTTTAAATATTTAGACTACTGTTATAACAAATATGATTGGTGGCACTAGTTGGCAAGTGGGCCTGGCACACACGCTGGCAGGCAGGCAACTTCAATTAGATGACACTAGCAGACTGATGATTCACAGTCAAAAAAGTTTTTATTTTAAATATTTAGACTACTGTTATAACAAATATGATTGGTGGCACTAGTTGGCAAGTGGGCCTGGCACACACGCTGGCAGGCAGGCAACTTCAATTAGATGACACTAGCAGACTGATGTTTCACAGTCCAATAAGTTTTTTTTAAAAATATTTACACTACTGTTATAACAAATATGATTGGTGGCACTAGTTGGCAAGTGGGCCTGGCACACACGCTGGAAGGCAGGCAACTGCAATTAGATGACACTAGCTGACTGATGTTTCACAGTCAAAAAAGTTTTTTTTAAAAAATATTTAGACTACTGTTATAACAAATATGATTGGTGGCATTAGTTGGCAAGTGGGCCTGGCACACACGCTGGCAGGCAGGCAACTTCAATTAGATGACACTAGCAGACTGATGATTCACAGTCAAAAAATTTTTTATTTTAAATATTTACTATACTGTTATAACAAATATGATTGGTGGCACTAGTTGGCAAGTGGGCCTGGCACACATGCTGGCAGGCAGGAAACTGCAATTCAATTGCACTAGCAGACTGATGATTCACAGTCAAAAAAGTTTTTATTTTAAATATTTACAATACTGTTATAACAAATATGATTGGTGGCACTAGTTGGCAAGTGGGCCTGGCACACAAGCTGGCAGGCAGGCAATTGCAATTCAATTGCACTAGCAGACTGATGATTCACAGTCAAAACATGTTTTTATTTTAAATATTTTCAAAACTGTTATAACAAATATGATTGGTGGCAATAGTTGGCAAGTGGGCCTGGCACACACGCTGGCAGGCAACTTCAATTAGATTACACTAGCAGACTGATGTTTCACAGTCAAAAAAGTTTTTATTTTAAATATTTACAATACTGTTATAACAAATATGATTGGTGGCACTAGTTGCAAGTGGGCCTGGCACACACGCTGGCAGGCAGGCAACTGCAATTCAATTGCACTAGCAGACTGATGATTCACAGTCAAAAAAGTTTTTATTTAAAATATTTACACTACTGTTATAACAAATATGATTCGTGGCACTAGTTGGAAAGTGGGCCTGGCACACATGCTGGCAGACAGGCAACTGCAATTAAATAACACTAGCAGACTGATGTAAAAGTTTTTTTTTTTTAAAAAGTTACACTAATGTTACAACAGATAGGAGTGGTGGCACTGAGGATAGAAGTAGGCACAGTATGTGATGGCAGCCTGACACACAGGCTGGCACTAGTGGCAGGCTGTCCTGGCAACTAAAATTAAATAACACTAGCAGACTGATGTAAAAGTTTTTTTTTTTACAAAATTTAAACTAATGTTACACCAGATAGGAGTGGTGGCACTGAGGATGGAAGTAGGCACAGTATATGCTGGCAGCCTGACACACAGGCTGGCACTAGTGGCAGCCAGGCTGGGCTGGCAACTAAAATTAAATAACACTAGAAGAGGACTGATGTAAAAGTTTTTTTTTTTTTAAATTTTACACTAATGTTACACCAGATATCAGTGGTGGAAAACAGAGCTATTAATCACAGTATATGATGTGGGCCTGACACACAGGCCTGATAGAAAATGAAATTAAATTACACTAGCAAAATGATGTAAAAGTTTTTTTAAAAAATTTACACTAATGTTAAGCATATATCAGTGGTGGCACAGAGCCATTAACCACAGTATATGCTGTGAGCCTGACACACAGGCCTGATAGAAAATGAAATTAGATTACACTAGCAAAATGATCTAAAAGTTTTTTTTAATAATTTACACTAATGTTAAGCAGATATCAGTGGTGGCACAGAGCCATTAACCACAGTATATGCTGTGAGCCTGGCACACAGGTCTGATAGAAAATGAAATTAGATTACACTAGAAAAATAATGTAAAAGTTTTTTTTTTTTAATTTACACTAATGTTACACCAGATATCAGTGGTGGAACAGAAGAATTAATCACAGTATATGCTGTGAGCCTAACACACAGGCCTGATAGAAAATGAAATTAGATTACACTAGCAAAATGATTTAAAAGTTTTTTTTTTTTAAATTTACACTAATGTTAAGCAGATATCAGTGGTGGCACAGAGCAATTAACCACCGTATATGCTGTGTGAGCCTGACACACAGGCCTGATAGAAAATGAAATTAGATTACACTAAGCAGATGTTAAGTAGATATCAGTGGTGGCACTAATCACAGTATATGCTGTGAGCCTCACACACAGGCTGACAGCCAGGCAAATGCAAATAAAATTACAAATTAAAAAAAACAAAAAACGACTGAAGTTCTAGCCCTAAAAAGGGCTTTTTGGGCTGAAGTTCTAGCCCTAAAAGGGGCTTTTTGGGTGCTGTCCTTACAGCAGAGATTAGATGAGTCTTTCAGGACTGTAGTGGACACTAAATACACTAGCCTAGCTATCTATTTCCCTATAATATCAGCAGCTGCAGCACTAAACCTCCTCTCACTAACAAAGCAAGATCGTAATGAATCTAAAATGGCTGCTGCCCAGTAGCTGGGAGGGTCTGGGAGGGAGTGTCTGCTGCTGATTGGCTCAAATGTGTCATCAGACTGTGAGACACAGGGTCAAAGTTTCATCAATGATGACTAATAGGGGGCGGATTGAACATTGCATATAACGTGAACAAGCTAAGATCGCCGGGAACTGTTCTCCGGTGAACAGTTCGCGACATCACTAGAGAGATATCGATACCCGTCTCTCCCTGCAAGGGCTTCTCTGTAAGGTAAGGGGGTACGACTACCTCCGCTCCCAGGGGATGACTCTGCCGCTGGGGAGAGAGACCGACTGTCTCCTCTCCCAGGAAGGGGTTCGGTTTACGGGGAAGGAGGATGACTACCTCCGCTCCCAGGGGATGGCTCTGCCACTGGGGAGAGAGACCGACTGTCTCCTCTTCCAGCTCCTGGCTCTGCCGCTGGGGAGAGAGACCGACTGTCTTCTCTCCCAGGAAGGGGTTCTGTTTACGGGGAGGGAGGACGACTACCTCTGCTCCCAGGGGATGGCTCTGCTGCTGGGGAGAGAGACCGACTGTCTCCTCTCCCGGCTCCTGGCTCTGCCGCTGGGGAGAGAGACCGACTGTCTCCTCTCCCAGGAAGGGATTCTGCTGCTGGGGAGAGTTATCGACATCCATCTCTCCCTTCTCCAAGTCTTTAATCTCAGAGCCAGACTGCTGATGAGGATCCAGGAGCCCTGGTTCCCTTTCTCTTTGCTGCCACTCCTCCACAGTCAAGCTCCATGAATCCCAGAGGGCTGCACCCCAGATCTGTATGCCCCTGGCACGCTGCTTAGCGAGATCCAGCAGCCTCTTGTATTCCTTCACCAGTGCCTCTTCCTGGTCAATTATAAAATCCAGATCGTCCAGCAGCCAGGTCTCCTCCAAGAGATCCAGCAGTTCCTCTTGGAGCCCAGAGATATCCTCTAGACCCTGGTCTGTCTCGCTCCCAAACTGTGGGTCCTCTGTCCTTTTTGTAAACAACAATCCATGGCCGCCGAAGCCAAAGCCCTCTGTGGGGGATCCTTCCTCCAGCCATGGCTGCGCTTGCATAGCGAGCCATTGGAGGGCTCGATAGCCGTCCTCCACCCACATCTCTTGCTGGATCAGTCTATGTAGAACAGCTAGCCATTCCTTCTTTGGCTGTTCTCCCAGGAAAGGCAGTCTCACGGGCCACCGTACCCGGAATCTCGTGTCATTCGTGGGGAGGACCTTTCCATTTTCCTGCTCCTGTTGCAGAGCCTCCCACCAAAGGTCTCGGAGGGCAAGGTTCCTCCATGTCAGAACGTCCTGTTCCGAACAAGGATCCTTTGTTCCAGTCAGCATCTTTTGTACTCTCCCTAGGAACTCTGCCTCCATATTTACCGGCTACTGTGGTACGTCTCCTCTGTCAGCAGGAACCTTGTAAAAGAAGCAGATCCCACCGCTGCCAGCCAATGTGACTTGGTAGCTCCGCCAAACGGGTCCTGCTTCCTCCCTGCCGATTGCAGCTATGTAGCTGGCAAGTGACCACAGCCTGTAGCCACCCCTGATGCCTGACAGCACCAGTACTCAGGGTCCCACCCTATAGCAGACTCCAGCTACCAGACTAGGTAGCTCTGTCAGAGTGTCCTTCCTCTGCCTGGAACAGGCTGCTATGTAGCCCAGGAAAAGTGATTTTAGCTAGAGCAAACCCAAATAACTAGACAGCCTAGCATTCAGGTTTAACAGGAACTGATTTTATTGAAAACACACACTCCTTTTATACAGTCAGCTCATCTTGATAAGACCCTGGACAATCCCACTATTTTCCCGCCATTCCCGCCCCTCCAGACAGCCCGGTCATTTTAAAGCTCTCTGTCCCCAGATTTCACAGTCCAAAAATTAGCATGATTCGTTACTGGGGACCGGAGTTACAATCCGATGAAGTTATGGGGTTAGTGGTGTCCAAAACCCCCGGTTCCCAAAGGAGCTCCCCTCCGGCAATTCCCCCACTCCTTTTAATCCCCAGGGGCTACTAATCCCCAAAAGAGCGGAGCTCTGGGGCACATGGTTGCTGGAGCGACCTGGGTTAAAGTTTGCGGGTGTTCTGTTGTCCTGTGGCCGACCGGGAGTTCCAGGAGCCTGGCCAGTCTGAGAGGGGTTAGGTGGGTGTCCGTTGTAAGGCGGCCGACCGGGAGTTCCAGGAGCCCGGCCAGCCTAGGAGGATTTTGCTGGTCATACACCAACTTTTCTCTGAAGACAAAAACAAGCCAACACAAAGCAAACAAACAGCTTCCAGAGATGGTGGTTGCTCTGAGGAGCCCAAAACCACTGAGAAACAACAGGGGTGAGGTTGTAGGGGGGTGGGGGGTAGCCTTAGCCATCTGATATCCGTGACATTCATCTTATGAAAGAATCTACACTATGGAAGAGTATCAGTTTCATTTACAAAATGTGGGGGATCTGAATATGATATATGTTCACTTTGATATGTTCTCTTGGTGGTTGTTTATGTTCCTGTTTGAATGTATTTTGTTTGCTTATAGTTTTAGAACTGTATCTCCCTCATTGCTTGAATAGCAGCTCTCCATGTAAACCATATCCATGGGACCTCAGACCCAACTGATAACTCCTGTATGTCTCAGGTATTTATAACATATGACATCAACTTTGATACCTTTATCTGTCACAACATTGATACTATTACCTCACACATGTCACCTCCTCTCTGTTGCACTAGTCTAAAACATGACTGAACAAACCATAAAATGAATGACATGGAATGTGGGAGGTATAACATCGCCCATAAAACTGAAGGCAATTAGCAACTACTTAAAGTCACAAAAGGTAGATATAGCTATCTTACAAGAGACACACCTGACAGTAAAGGAACATCAGAAACTTAAACAGAATTGTGTAGGGTAACTGTGGTATACCCCATATGAGACTTGTAGAGCCAGAGTGGTCTCCCTCTTATTCCAGAAAAACCATAATCAAACAAATTGTAGATCCAGAAGGCAGATTTATCATAGCTAAAATAATCCTATTTCCAATAATATGGCTATTCTTGGGGGGGACCTCAACATAGCTACACAAACCCCAGCAGACCGGTTTAGAAACCCTTCTGAAGGCAATAGAATGTCAAGTAAATCTCCCTATTCCTAAAGAGACTCTAGAATACTTAAACAATTTATGCATGTATTAGATTTAAGGAACGTATGGAGTAAAAGAAATACACTTGCAAGGGATTATACCTGTCTTTTTATTTCAAAAGACACTCTTTCTCAAATTGATCTTTTTCTAATTTCTTCGGCATTTAGTTCTAATATTAGAGAGGTAAAAACAGAACCCATAACCTTATAAGACCACGCATCAGTATTTGTAATTATATCCACCGGCAAATATAACACTCCTAATCGCAGATAGACGTTTCTAAATCACTTATATTGAGATGAAAATCTTTATAGATACCTAGCTGGTGAATATTCATCTTACACATCTATTAATGGACAACAGATGATATTATTATCAGGTATTTGTAGAGCGCCAACAGATTCCGCAGCGCTATAAACATAGGCGGTATACAAGATAACATTTATGGGGATCAAATGGGTAGAGGGCCTTGCCTAGTGTTGCACTGTTGTAGTCAGCTCTTAAGGTGATCTACAAACAGCTGGGCTCATAGGCTTACATGTTTAGGGGTTTGAGGGGATAGCTATGGAGTTAGAAAAGTAAGTGTAGGTTGTATGCATCCCTGAATAGTAGAGTCTTTAGGGAGCATTTGAAGCTTTCAAAACTAGGAAAGAGTCTTGTGGAGTGAGGCAGAGAGTTCCATAAGATGTGAGCTATTCACGAGAAGTCTTGTAAACGGGAATGTACGGAGGTAACAAGAGAGGAGGAGTATAGGAGATTGTGAGCAGAATGAAGGAGGCGGGAGGGAGACAAGGTCTGGGATGTAGGGGGGAGCAGTGCAGTTGAGGGCTCTGTATGTCAGAGTGAGAATTTTGTGTTTAATTCTGGAGGCAAGAGGAAGCCAGTGAAGGGATAGGCAGAGAGGTGCAGCAGATGAAAAGCGTTGTGTAAGGAAGATGAGCATGGCAGAGGCATTCATTATGCATTGTAAAGGAGCTAGGCGGCAGCTTGGGAGACCAGAGAGGACAGAGTTGCAGTAGTCGAGGCGGGAAATAATGAGAGAGTCGATTAAAATCTTAGGCCTAGTTTCCATTGAGGTGGTAAAGTCTGGAAACTGGTGGTAATTTAAAAAATCTCCATAGACTTTAATAGAGATAAATATTTTTACTACAAGTTTCCAAACTTTACCACCTCAATGGAAACTAGGCCTTAGTTGTGTCTTGTGTAAGGAAATGTCTAATTTTAGAGATGTTTTAAAGGTGGAAGCAGCAGGCTTTAGCCAAGGACTGAATGTGAGGAGTGAAAGAAAGATCTGAGTCAAGTGTGACCCCAAGACATCAGGCATGTGGGGTAGGTGTAATGATAGAGTTATCGATAGTTATAGAGAAATCGGGGTGGAGATTTTGGAGGAAGGGAGGAAAATAAGGAGCTCCGTTTTGGAGAGATTTAGCTTAAGGTAGTAAGAGGACATCCAAGATGAGATATGAGATAGACAGCTAGTGACACGGGTAAGCAAGGATAGAGATGATACTAACTTTTATTCTGGGAAACGGATAAGGTTATAACCTCATATGCCTCTGGAATCACAAAGAAATCTAAGATGAGAGAGGACTTCTTAAACAAGCATTAAATGCCAACAATAAATACTTAAGATGACCTACTGAAACAAATAGACTCATATTTAGGGAGGTTAAAACTAATAGAGACTCCTTCCTCCTTCAACAATCAGTTTACTCTATGGGGTCGATTTATCAAGCTCCGTATGGAGCTTGATGCCACTGTTTCCGCATGAGCCTTTAGGCTCGCTGGAAACAGTAGTTATGAAGCAGCAGTCTAAAGACCGCTGCTCCATAACTTGTCCGCTTGCTCTGAGGCCGTGGACAGAAATTAACCTGATCGAATATGATCAGGGTGATTGACACCCCCTACGCACTATGATAAATCTACCCCTAGATCCTGATCACAGGCAACATTTTACTGATGTGGCAATCATATGGGTAAATACTTAACCAATATTAACCAATATTTCTAAAGTAAGTACATCAAGCTAATCATATTCTCTCTCTTCTGCTTTCAGGTACGTGAATAGTATTCCTGCTCATCTGCAACTTATTCACTGCATTCTAGTGCTCTATCCTCTCCTGTAACTCTCTTTTGGTACGTGAATAGTATTCCTGCTCATCTGCAACCTATTCACTGCATTCTAGTGCTCTCTCCTCTCCTGTAACTCTCTTTTAGTATGTAAATGGTATTCCTGCTCATCTGCAACCTATTCACTGCATTCTAGTGCTCTCTCCTCTCCTGTAACTCTCTTTTGGTATGTGAATGGTATTCCTGCTCGTCTGCGGCCTATTCACTGCATTCTAGTCTCCTGTGGCTCTCTTTTGGTATGTGAATAGTATTCCTGCTCATCTGCAACCTATTCGCTGCATTCTAGTGCTCTCTCCTCTCCTGTAACTCTCTTTTGGTATGTAAATAGTATTCCTGCTCATCTGCAACCTATTCACTGCATTCTAGTGCTCTCTCCTCTCCTGTAACTCTCTTTTAGTACGTGAATAGTATTCCTGCTCATCTGCAACCTATTCACTGCATTCTAGAGCTCTCTCCTCTCCTGCAACTCTCTTTTGGTATGTGAATGGTATTCCTGCTCGTCTGCGGCCTATTCACTGCATTCTAGTCTCCTGTGGCTCTCTTTTGGTATGTGAATAGTATTCCTGCTCATCTGCAACCTATTCGCTGCATTCTAGTGCTCTCTCCTCTCCTGTAACTCTCTTTTGGTACGTGAATAGTATTCCTGCTCATCTGCAACGTATTCACTGCATTCTAGTGCTCTCTCCTCTCCTGTAACTCTCTTTTAGTACGTGAATAGTATTCCTGCTCATCTGCAACCTATTCACTGCATTCTAGTGCTCTCTCCTCTCCTGTAACTCTCTTTTGGTACGTAAATAGTATTCCTACTCATCTGCAACCTATTCACTGCATTCTAGTGCTCTCTCCTCTCCTGTAAATCTCTTTTGGTATGTGAATAGTATTCCTGCTAATCTGCAACCTATTCACTGCATTCTAGTGCTGTCAAATCTTTTATAAGATCTTTGTTAATTCCCTGTGAAAGAGAAATTATTTGTTTGTGTTATGAATCCAACTGTAGATTACAAGAGGAGTATTAAAGTATATGACTTTTAGAGTTTAACTTCTGTTGAAAGTTTTATAGTGTGGGAGAAATGATGCTTCAGGAAAGCAGGGGTTAATAAATGATACTAAGGATCATTTTAAGAAGCAGCATTTCTACCCTTAATATTAGGTATGTACTTATGATATTTACGTATATATGTTTTTGGCCATAAGGTGGCAACATAATATGGCAGAAGTATATAACATAAAATACCTTTTAGGTTAGAGAATTGAAATAGTAGCTGAATGAGAGGAAAGCAAGCAGCTGAATCAGCAGATACCGGTTTAAACAAACAAAGGAAAAATAATATCACATTAAGGAATTAGGAGTAATCAGACCTTATGAGTGAAGACAATCCAATTTCACTAGTTGTTTGTAGAGAAGCGTTATGCTGCAGCGGCGGGTGTCCGTGGCGGTTTGAATCAGCTGAGATGGCGTGTGACGTCACCGCAAGTCTCTCCGTCTTCCGATACTCCGGGTGTAACAGGCTGAATCAGCTGAGCGAAGACGTCTCTTAGTGAAAGGAGCTCAGGAACAAAATGTACTTCTGAGGAAAGCTAAGCTGATATGTTGAACAACTTCTTGTTAAACAAAAACTTTATTCTCAAGGCTTGTAATGAAAATCTCCAAGTGGAAAGGTCCAGTTAGTGGAAATAGAGAAAAATTACCAAGCAGTGACTAAAATGTGGGTGGGGGTGAGCAATTAGCCATACCTCTCCTTAAAGGTACAGTCATGTACCTGACTAATGAATAATATGTAAATATGACAAGTGCTCTCTCCTCTCCTGTAACTCTCTTTTCTTACGTGAATAGTATTCCTGCTCATCTGCAACCTATTCACTGCATTCTAGTGCTCTCTCCTCTCCTGTAACTCTCTTTTGGTACGTGAATGGTATTCCTGCTCATCTGCAACCTATTCACTGCATTCTAGTGCTCTCTCCTCTCCTGTAACTCTCTTTTGGTACGTGAATGGCATTCCTGCACATCTGCAACCTATTCACTGCATTCTAGTGCTCTCTCCTCTCCTGTAACTCTCTTTTGGTATGTGAATGGTATTCCTGCTCAGCTGCAACCTATTCACTGGATTCTAGTGCTCTCTCCTCTCCTGTAACTCTCTTTTGGTACGTGAATAGTATCCCTGCTCATCTGCAACCTATTCACTGGATTGTAGTGCTCTCTCCTCTCCTGTAACTCTCTTTTGGTATATGAATGGTATTCCTGCTCATCTGCAACCTATTCACTGGATTTTAGTGCTCTCTCCTCTCCTGTAACTCTTTTGGTACGTGAATAGTATCCCTGCTCATCTGCAACCTATTCACTGGATTCTAGTGCTCTTTCCTCTCCTGTAACTCTCTTTTGGTATGTGAATGGTATTCCTGCTTATCTGCAACCTATTCACTGCATTCTAGTGCTCTCTCCTCTCCTGTAACTCTCTTTAGGTATGTGAATAGTATTCCTGCTCATCTGCAACCTATTCACTGCATTCTAGTGCTCTCTCCTCTCCTGTAACTCTCTTTTGGTACGTGAATGGTATTCCTGCTCGTCTGCGGCCTATTCACTGCATTCTAGTCTCCTGTGGCTCTCTTTTGGTACGTGAATAGTATTCCTGCTCATCTGCAACCTATTCACTGCATTCTAGTGGTCTTTCCTCTCCTGTAACTCTCTTTTGGTACGTGAATGGTATTCCTGCTTATCTGCAACCTATTCACTGCATTCTAGTGCTCTTTCCTCTCCTGTAACTCTCTTTTGGTACGTGAATAGTATTCCTGCTCATCTGCAACCTATTCACTGCATTCTAGTGCTCTTTCCTCTCCTGTAACTATCTTTTGGTACGTGAATGGTATTCCTGCTTATCTGCAACCTATTCACTGCATTTTAGTGCTCTTTCCTCTCCTGTAACTCTCTTTTGGTACGTGAATGGTATTCCTGCTTATCTGCAACCTATTCACTGCATTCTAGTGCTCTCTCCTCTCCTGTAACTCTCTTTTGGTATGTGTATATATAAATTAAGCAAATGATTTTAGGTTTTTAATTTAGTCCTGCATTTATTGTAATGTTATCCCAATGTCTTACTTCTAATGTTTTGTTAATTGCCATGTGATGTCCAATCCTTATCAATACCTGCTATTATTCTTACATTTATAGCAGTTATATACCATAGCTCCCGCCTCCTCAAAATTTTAGTGTCTTGTTTATGTCAACTTATCTCACCCTGACCTGACCAGAATCTACCTTTCCATTGGGCTTTTAAATTGTCTTTTGACTTAGCAATTAAGTAATTTAGTGGACCCAGCTGATTGCCCTGCCTATATATTTAACACTAGCTTGGGCTGTGCAATGCACTGGGGGTGCATTTACTGGGCAGTATGCATTGTTAAAATAGCATATGTTCACATTTCTAAAGTGAACTTTTTATAAGTGAGGCACTAATATAAGAATTATACAAGAATTCAACAAGGGTTGGACAAGGGGCAAGACATAAGGCAAGTACTCTTGTAATATTATGTTTTATGTATCTCATTGTTTCCTTATGCAAATGCTGCTGAAATAATGTGTCTTAATTGGTTCCCACTTTTGTAAAAATGCTCAATATCTTTATATTCCATTTTGCTACCTCTTGTCTGTATAACAAACTACCAGCTAGATTACGAGTTATACACGCTATAGGGAAATTAACGAACGCAACAAAAGTTGCGTTATTTAACCCCCTATAGCGCAGCCATTACAAGTTTTGAAAAACAGTCGGCTTCTGCGTGCGATATGGGGGGTTTAAGATCCATACCGCACAAAATACAAGCGCTGTTTTGACATGCTCGTACACGCTTTCCCCATAGACATCAATGGGGAGAGCGGGTCAAAAAAGCTTAACAACTGCGATTGTGGAATCAAAAGCTCCGTAACGCAGCCCCATTGATGTCTATGGGGAAAAAAAACTAATGTTTAAACCTAATACCCTAACATAAACCCCACGTCTAAACACCCCTAATCTTCCCCCCCACCGACATCGCCGCCACCTACCTACAGTTATTAACCCCTAATCCGCTGCCCCCGATATCGCCACCACCTAAATAAAACTATTAACCCCTAATCTGCCGCTACTGATATCGCTGCCACTATACTAAACTTATTAACCCCTATTCCCCTGCACCCCAACATCGCCCACACTATAATAAATCTATTAACCCCTATTCCGCCGTTTCCCGACATCGCCGCAACTAATTAAAGCTATTAACCCCTAAACTTCTGGCTTCCTAAATCATTAACACTAAATAAACCTATTAACCCCTAAACCGCCAGCCCCCACATCGCAACAACCTAAATTAAACTATATTAACACCTAAACCTAACCCTAAGGTAATCCTAAGCCTAACCGTAACCCTAACACCCCCTAACTTTAACATAATGAAATTAGATCTAAATTAAATTTACAATTATTAACTAAATAATGCCTATTTAAAACTAAATACTTACCTGTGAAATAAAACCTAAGCTAGCTACAATATAACTAATATTTATATTGTAGCTAGCTAAGGTTTTATTTTTTATTTCACAGGTAAGTTTGTATTTATTTTAACTAGGTAGACTAGTTAGTAAATAGTTATTAACTATTTACTAACTACCTAGTTCAAATAAATACAAACTTACCTGTCAAATAAAACCTAAGCTACCTTACACTAAAACCTAACATTACAAAAAATAAAAAACACTAAAATTACAAAAAAAAAAAAAAAAATTATACAAAACAATACAAATTATTCCTATTCTAATACCCTTTAAAAAAACAAACCCCCCCCCACCAAAAAAAAAACAAAAAAAACTAATCTATAATAAACTACCAAGGGCCCTTAAAGGGGCCTTTTGTAGGGCATTACCCTAAGTTAAACAGCTCTTTTACCTGAATTTTGTTTTACAAAGACCCACTAACATTACAAACCCCTAACCCCCCAAACCCACAAAAAACCTATCTAAAAAACCTTATCTACCCATTGCCCTGAAAACGGGCATTTGCATGGGCATTGCCCTTAAAAGGGCATTTAGCTCTTTTGCTGCCCAAGCCCTAATCTAAAAATAAAAACCCACCCCAAAACGAAAAAAATACATTACACAAAATAGCAAAACAAATTATCAAAAATAATAAAAATTATTCCTATTCTAATACCCATTTAAAAAAAAACACCCCATAATAAACAACCTAATCTAGAATAAACTACCAATAGCCCTTAAAAGGGCCTTTTGTAGGGCATTGCCCTAAGTTAAATAGCTCTTTTACCTGATTTTTTTTACAAAGACCCACTAACATTAAAAACCCACAGCATTCCTTTTGGCTGAAAATGTTGAATCATCCAATAGAATGAGAGCTGCTTAAATCCTATTGGCTGATTTGAACAGCCAATAGGATTTTAGCAGCTCTAATTCCTATTGGCTGATTCAAATTTTTCAGCCAATAGGAATGCAAGGGACGCCATTTTCAAAAGGCTCCCTTGCATTGAAGATTCAGTGTACAGCGGCGACCGTATGAAGAGGATGCTCCGTGCTGGATGTCTTCAGGATGGACCCGCTCCGCGCCGCCGGGATCAAGATAGAAGATGCCGCCTGGATGAAGATAGAAGAGGCCGCCTGGATGAAGACTTCTTGCCGCCTGGATAAAGATAGAAGAGGCCGCCTGGATGAAGACTTCTTGCCACCTGGATGAAGATTGTTCAAGCAGGACTTCAAAAACTGTAAGTGCATCGTCGGGGATTAGTGTTAGGTTTTTTTTAAGGGTTTTTTGGGTGTTTTTTTTTTAGATTAGGGTTTGGGCAGCAAAAGAGCTAAATGCCCTTCTAAGGGCAATGCCTATACAAATGCCCTTTTCAGGGCAATGGGTAGATTATGTTTTTTTAGAATTATGTTTTTTATTTTGGGGGGTTGGTTGGGTGGTGGGTTTTACTGTTGAGGGGGTCTTTGTATTTTTTTTCATGGAAAAGAGCTGATATCTTTGGGGCAAAGCCCCACAAAAGGCCTTTTTAAGGACTATTGGTAGTTTATTGTAGGCTAGGGTTTTTGTTTTATTTTGGGTGGGCTTTTTTATTTTTATAAGGCTATTAGATTAGGTATAATTCTTTTTTATTTTGGTTAATTTAGTTTGTTATTTTTCGTAATTTAGTGTTTGTTATTTTTTGTAATTTAGGTTTTTTATTTTTTGTAATTAGATACTTTGTAATTTTTAGAGTAGTGTTAGGATTTTTTTAATGTCTAGTTTAGTTTTATTTAAATTGGTAGTTAGTTTAATTTTAGTTTAATAATTATCGGCTAGATTATGAGTTTTGCGTTATGAGTAAAAAAGCAGCGTTATGGGTTATAATGCTGCTTTTTCCCTACCGCTGCTATTACGAGTCTTGTAGGTACAGCTGTCCTGCACACTTTTTTGGCTTTAACGCAAATTAACTTACGCAATTTGGGTAAAGTCTTTTTTCAATGGGACTTCCATAGCGACGATATTACAAGCTTTTTCTGGGAGGCCAAAAAGTGAGCGGTACAGCCTATCCCGCAAGATTCGTAACGCAGAGCTGTAGCATAAAACTCATAACTAAAGTGCTAAAAAGTACACTAACACCCATAAACTAACTATTAACCACTAAACCAAGGCCCTCCCGCATCGCAAGCACTAAAATAAAATTATTAACCCATAATCTGCCGCTCCCGACATTGCCGCCACTATAATAAACATATTAACCCCTAAACCGCCGCACTCCCTCCTCGCAAACACTAGTTAAACATTATTAACCCCTAATCTCCCACTCCTAACATCGCCGCCACCTACCTACATTTATTAACCCCTAATCTGCCGCCCCCAATGTAGCCGCCACTATACTAAATTTATTAACCCCTAAACCTAAGTCTAACCCTAACCCTAACACCCCCTAACTTAAATATAATTAAAATAAATCTAAATAAAAATTCCTATCATTACCTTAATTATTCCTATTTAAAACTAAATACTTACCTATAAAATAAACCCTAAGCTAGCTACAATATAACTAATTGTTACATTGTATCTAGCTTAGGATTTATTTTTATTTTACAGGCAAGTTTGTTTTTATTTTAACTAGGTAGACTAGTTAGTAAATAGTTATTAACTATTTACTAACTACCTAGTTAAAATAAATACAAAGTTACCTTTAAAATAAAACCTAACCTGTGTTACACTAACACCTAACCTTACACTACAATTAAATAAATTAAATTAATTAAATACTATTACCTAAATTACAAAAAAAACAAACACTAAATTACACAAAATAAAAAATAAATTATCAGATATTTAAACTAATTACACCTAATCTAATAGCTCTATCAAAATAAAAAAGCCCCCCCAAAATAAAAAAACCCTGACCTAAACTAAACTACCAATAGCCCTTAAAAGGGCCTTTTGCGGGGCATTGCCCCAAAGAAATCAGCTCTTTTACCTGTAAAAAAAAATACAAACAACCCCCAACAGTAAAACCCACCACCCACACAACCAACCCCCCAAATAACACCTAACTAAAAAAAACTAAGCTCCCCATTGCCCTGAAAAGGGCATTTGGATGGGCATTGCCCTTAAAAGGGCATTTAGCTCGATTGCTGCCCAAACCCTAATCTAAAACTAAAACCCACCCAATAAACCCTTAAAAAAAACTAACACTAACCCCCGAAGATCCACTTACAGTTTTGAAGACCAGACATCCATCCTAAACTAAGCCAGGAGAAGTCCTCAACGAAGCCAGGAGAAGTCTTCATCCAAGCCGGCAGAAGTGGTCCTCCAGACGGGCAGAAGTCTTCATCCAGACGACATCTTCTATCTTCATCCATCCGGTGCGGAGCGGGTCCATCTTCAAGACATCCGGCACGGAGCATCCTCTTCTTCCGACGACTAAAGACGAATGAAGGTTTCTTTAAATGACGCCATCCAAGATGGCGTCCCTTTAATTTTGATTGGCTGATAGAATTCTATCAGCCAATCGGAATTAAAGGTGAAAAATCCTATTGGCTGATGCAATCAGCCAATAGGATTAAGCTTCAATCCTATTGGCTGATCCGATCAGCCAATAGGATTGAGCTCACATTCTATTGGCTGATTGGAACAGCCAATAGAATGCGAGCTCACTCCGATTGGCTGATTGGATCAGCCAATAGGATTGAAGCTCAATCCTATTGGCTGATTGCATCAGCCAATAGGATTTTTTCACCTTTAATTCCGATTGGCTGATAGAATTCTATCAGCAAATCGGCATTAAAGGGACGCCATCTTGGATGACATAATTTAAAGGAATCTTAATTCGTCTTTAGTCGTCAGAAGAAGAGGATGCTCCGCGCCGGATGTCTTGAAGATGGACCCGCTCTGCGCCGGATGGATGAAGATCGAAGATGCCGTCTGGATGAAGACTTCTGCCCGTCTGGAATACCACTTCTGCCGGCTTGGATGAAGACTTCTCCCGGCTTCGTTGAGGACTTCTTGCCGCTTCGCTGAGGACTTCTCCCAGCTTCGTTTAGGATGGATGTCCAGTCTTTAAAACTGTAAGTGGATCTTCGGGGGTTAGTGTTAGGTTTTTTTAAGGCTTTTTTGGGTGGGTTTTAGTTTTAGATTAGGGTTTGGGCAGCAAAAGAGCTAAATGCCCTTTTAAGGGCAATGCCCATCCAAATGCCCTTCTCAGGGCAATGGGGAGCTTTGGTTTTTTAGCTAGGTTTTTATTTGGGGGGTTGGTTGTGTGGGTAGTGGGTTTTACTGTTGGGGGGTTGTTTGTATTTTTTTTACAGGTAAAAGAGGGTTTTTTATTTTTATTTTGGGGGGGCTTTTTTATTTTGATAGGGCTATTAGATTAGGTGTAATTAGTTTAAATATCTGATCATTTGTTTTTTATTTTGTGTAATTTAGTGGGGTTTTTTTGTAATTTAGGTAATTGTATTTAATTAATTTAATTTATTTAATTGTAGTGTAAGGTTAGGTGCTAGTGTAAAACAGATTAGATTTTATTTTACAGGTAAATTTGTATTTATTTTAGCTAGATAGTTAGTAAATAGTTAATAACTATTTAATAACTATTCTACCTAGTTAAAATAAATACAAACTTGCCTGTAAAATAAAAAATAAACCCTAAGCTAGCTACAATGTAACTATTAGTTATATTGTAGCTAGTTTACGGCTAGATTACGAGTTTTGCGTTATGAGAGGTGAGGTGCTAACTTGCATGTTATTGTCAGCGCTCTCACTTACCTACAGCGCTGATATTACAGGTTTTCCTAAACCCAGCGTTATTAGGCAAGAAGTGAGCGTAGAGTAAAATTGTGCTCCATACCGCACTCCAATACCAGCGCTGCTTAAGTCTGAAAAAAAGCCTAACACCTGCAATAAAGCAGCGTAAAGCTCCGTAACGCAGCCCCATTGATTACTATGGGGAAACTAAATTTATGTTTACACCTAACACCCTATCATGAACTCCGAGTCTAAACCCCCCTAATCTTACACTTATTAATCCCTAATCTGCCTCCCCCGACATCACCGACACCTACATTGCACTTATGAACCCCTAATCTGCTGCCCCCAACATCGCCGACACCTACATTATATTTATTAACCCCTAGTCTGCTGCCCCCAACATCGCCGACACCTACATTATACTTATTAACCCCTAATCTGCCGCTCCTGACATCACCAACACCTACATTACACTTATGAACCCCTAATCTGCTGCCCCCAACATCGCCGACACCTACATTATATTTATTAACCCCTAGTCTGCTGCCCCCAACATCGCAGACACCTACATAATGTTATTAACCCCTAATCTGCCACCCCCAACGTCGCCGCAACTATAATAAACATATTAACCCCTAAACTGCCGCACTCCCGCATCACAAACACTAGTTAAATATTTGTAACCCTTAATCTGCCGCCCCTTACATCGCAGCCACTTACCTACATTTATTAACCCCTAATCTGCCGCCCCCAACGTTGCCGCCACTATACTAAATTTATTAACCCCTAAGTCTAACCCTAACACCCCCTAACTTAAATATAATTAAAATAAATCTAAATACAAATTTCTATCATTACCTAAATAATTCCTATTTAAAACTAAATACTTACCTATAAAATAAACCCTAAGCTAGCTACAATATAACTAATAGTTACATTGTAGCTATCATACGCCTAGATTTGGAGTTTTGCATTAGAAGGGGTGCATTAGCTACGCATGCTTTTTTTTCCCCGCACCTTTTAAATACCGCTGGTATTTAGAGTTCACAGAAGGGCTGCGTTAAGCTCCAAAAAGGGAGCGTAGAGCATAATTTACCGACACTGCAACTCTAAATACCAGCGGTGCTTACGGACGCGGCCAGCTTCAAAAACGTGCTCGTGCACGATTCCCCCATAGGAAACAATGGGGCAGTTTGAGCTGAAAAAAAACCTAACACCTGCAAAAAAGCAGCGTTCAGCTCCTAACGCGGCCCCATTGTTTCCTATGGGGAAACACTTCCTAAATCTGCACCTAACACCCTAACATGTACCCCGAGTCTAAACACCCCTAACCTTACACTTATTAACCCCTAATCTGCCGTCCCCGCTATCGCTGACACCTGCATATTTTTTTTAACACCTAATCTGCCGCTCCGTACACTGCCGCAACCTACATTATACCTATGTACCCCTAATCTGCTACCCCTAACACCGCCGACCCCTGTATTATATTTATTAACCCCTAATCTGCCCCCCACAACGTCGCCGCCAGCTACCTACAATAATTAACCCCTAATCTGCCGACCGGACCTCACCGCTATAATAAAGTTATTAACCCCTAATCCGCCTCACTCCCGCCTCAATAACCCTATAATAAAATAGTATTAACCCCTAATCTGCCCTCCCTAACATCGCCGACACCTAACTTCAATTATTAACCCCTAATCTGCCGACCGGACCTCGCTGCTACTATAATAAATGTATTAACCCCTAAAGCTAAGTCTAACCCTAACCCTAACACCCCCCTAAGTTAAATATAATTTAAATCTAACGAAATAAATTAACGCTTATTAAATAAATTATTCCTATTTAAAGCTAAGTACTTACCTGTAAAATAATTCCTAATATAGCTACAATATAAATTATAATTATATTGTAGCTATTTTAGGATTAATATTTATTTTACAGGCAACTTTGTATTTATTTTAACCAGGTACAATAGCTATTAAATAGTTAATAACTATTTAATAGTTACCTAGTTAAAATAATTACAAAATTACCTGTAAAATAAATCCTAACCTAAGTTACAATTAAACACTACACTATCAATAAATTAATTAAATAAAATACCTACAATTATCTACAATTAAACCTAACACTACACTATCAATAAATTAATTAAATACAATACCTACAAATAAATACAATTAAATAAACTAACTAAAGTACAAAAAATAAAAAAGAACAAAGTTACAAAAAATAAAAAAATATTTACAAACATTAGAAAAATATTACAACAATTTTAAGCTAATTACACCTACTCTAAGCCCCCTAATAAAATAACAAAGACCCCCAAAATAAAAAAATGCCCTACCCTATTCTAAAATTAAAATAGAAAAGCTCTTTTACCTTACCATTACCAGCCCTTAAAAGGGCCTTTTGCGGGGCATGCCCCAAAGAAAACAGCTCTTTTGCCTGTAAAAATAAACACAATACCCCCCCCAACATTACAACCCACCACCCACATACCCCTAATCTAACCCAAACCCCCCTTAAATAAACCTAACACTAAGCCCCTGAAGATCTTCCTACCTTATCTTCACCACGCCGGGTATCACGATCCGTCCAGGCTCTGATGTCTTGATCGAATTCCGATTGGCTGATAGGATTCTATCAGCCAATCGGAATTAAGGTAGGAATAATCCAATCAGCCAATCAGATTGAACTTCAATCTGATTGGCTGATTCCATCAGCCAATCAGATTATTCCTACCTTAATTCCGATTGGCTGATAGAATCCTATCAGCCAATCGGAATTCGCGGGACGCCATCTTGGATGACGTCCCTTAAAGGAACCTTCATTCGGACTTAGGACGTCGGAAGAAGAGGATGGATCCGCGCCGGAAGTCTTGAAGATGGAGCCGCTCATCATCGGATGGAAGAAGATAGAAGATGCCGCTTGGATGAAGATGTCTACCGGTCCGGATCTCCTCTTCTGCCCGGATAGGATGAAGACTTCTGCCCGATGATGGACTTCTTCAGCCGCCGCTTGGATCAAGACTTCAGCCGGAGGATGGACGTCTTCAGCCCCCGCTTGGGCTTGGATCAAGACATCGGAGCCTGGACGGATCGGTGATACCCGGCGTGGTGAAGATAAGGTAGGAAGATCTTCAGGGGCTTAGTGTTTATTTAAGGGGGATTTGGGTTAGATTAGGGGTATGTGGGTGGTGGGTTGTAATTTTGGGGGGGTATTGTGTTTATTTTTACAGGCAAAAGAGCTATTTTCTTTGGGGCATGCCCCGCAAAAGGCCCTTTTAAGGGCTGGTAAGGTAAAAGAGCTTTTCTATTTTAATTTTAGAATAGGGTAGGGCATTTTTTTATTTTGATGGGCTTTGTTATTTTATTAGGGGGCTTAGAGTAGGTGTAATTAGCTTAAAATTGTTGTAATAATTTTCTAATGTTTGTAAATATTTTTTTATTTTTTGTAACAGTTCTTTTTTATTTTTTGTACTTTAGTTAGTTTATTTAATTGTATTTATTTGTAGGTATTGTATTTAATTAATTTATTGATAGTGTAGTGTTAGGTTTAATTGTAGCTAATTGTAGGTATTTTATTTAATTAATTTATTGATAGTGTAGTGTTAGGTTTAATTGTAACTTAGGTTAGGATTTATTTTACAGGTAATTTTGTAATTATTTTAACTAGGTAACTATTAAATAGTTATTAACTATTTAATAGCTATTGTACCTGGTTAAAATAATTACAAAGTTGCCTGTAAAATAAATATAAATCCTAAAATAGCTACAATGTAATTATTCGTTATATTGTAGCTATATTAGGGTTTATTTTACAGGTAAGTATTTAGCTTTAAATAGGATTAATTTATTTAATAAGAGTTAATTTATTTCGTTAGATTTAAATTACATTTAACGTAGGGGGGTGTTAGGGTTAGGGTTAGAGTTAGCTTTAGGGGTTAATGCATTTATTAGAGTAGCGGTGAGGTCCGGTCGGTAGATTAGGGGTTCATACTTGAAGTTAGGTGTCGGCGATGTTAGGGAGGACAGATTAGGGGTTAATACTATTTATTATAGGGTTATTGAGGCGGCAGTGAGGCGGATTAGGGGTTAATAACTTTATTATAGTAGTGGTGAGGTCCGGTCGGCAGATTAGGGGTTAATAATTGTAGGTAAGGTAGCAGCGACGTTGTGGGGGGCAGATTAGGGGTTAATAAATATAATATAGGGGTCGGCGGTGTTAGGGGCAGCAGATTAGGGGTACATAAGTATAACGTAGGTGGCGGCGGTGTGCGGTCGGCAGATTAGGGGTTACAATGTTTTAATAGAGTGGCGGCGATGTGGGGGGACCTCGGTTTAGGGGTACATAGGTAGTTTATGGGTGTTAGTGTACTTTAGAGCACAGTAGTTAAGAGTTTTATGAACCGGCGTTAGCCCAGAAAGCTCTTAACTCCTGTTTTTTTTCTGCGGCTGGAGTTTTGTCGTTAAATTTCTAACGCTCACTTTCAGCCATTGAAAAGATAGGATACGCAAATGGCGTAGGGGGATCTGCGGTATGGAAAAGTCACGGCTGGAAAGTGAGCGTTAGACCATTTAATGACTGACTCTAAATACCAGCGGGCGGTAAAAACCAGCGTTAGGACCCCCTAACGCTGGTTTTGACGGCTAACGCAGAACTCTAAATCTAGGCGATAGGGTTTATTTTTATTTTACAGGCAAGTTTGTATTTATTTTAACTAGGTAGAATAGTTAGTAAATAGTTATTAACTATTTACTAGCTACCTAGATAAAATAAATACAAATTTACCTGTAAAATAAAACCCAACCTGAGTTACACTAACACCTAACATTACACAACAATTAAATAAATTACATAAATTAAATACAGTTACCTAAATTACAAAAAAAACACCACACAAAATAAAAAACAAATGATCAGATATTTAAACTAATTACACCTAATCTAATAGCCCTATCAAAATAAAAAAAGCCCCCCCAAAATAAAAAAAAACCCTAGCCTAAACTAAACTACCAATAGCCCTTAAAAGGGCCTTTTGAGGGGCATTGCCCTAAAGAAATCATGGCATCATCAGGGCATTTAGCTTTATTGCTGCCCAAACCCCTTTTTTTTATTTTGATAGGGCTATTAGTTATATTGTAGCTAGCTAAGGGTTTATTTTACAGGTAAGTATTTAGTTTTAAATAGGAATTATTTAGGTAATGATAGGAATTTTTATTTAGATTTATTTTAATTATATCAGCCAATAGGATCCAATTAGCCAATAGGATTGAGCTCACATTCTATAAGCTGATTGGAACAGCCAATAGAATGCAAGCTCAATCCTATTGGCTGATTGGCTATTTTTTTTTACAGGTAAAAGTGCTGATTTCTTTGGGGCAATGCCCCGCAAATAGCCCTTTTAAGGGCTATTGGTAGGTTAGTTTAGGCTACGTTTTTTTTTTATTTTGGGGGGGCTTTTTTATTTTGATAGGGCTATTAGATTAGGTGTAATTAGTTTAAATAGCTGATAATTTGTTTTTTATTTTGTGTAATTTAGTGTTTGTTTTTTTTGTAATTTAGGTAATTGTATTTAATTTATGTAATTAATTTAATTGTAGTGTAAGTTTAGGTGTTAGTCTAACTCAGGTTAGGTTTTATTTTACAGGTAAATTTGTATTTATTTTAGCTAGGTAGTTAGTAAATAGTTAATAACTATTTAGTAACTATTCTACCTAGTTAAAATAAATACAAACTTGCATGTAAAATAAAAATAAAACCTAAGCTAGCTACAATGTAACTATTAGTTATATTGTAGCTAGCTTAGGGTTTATTTTACAGGTAAGTATTTAGTTTTAAATAGGAATTATTTAGGTAATGATAGGAATTTTTATTTCGATTTATTTTAATTATATTTAAGTTAGGGGGTGTTAGGGTTAGACTTAGGTTTAGGGGTTAATAACTTTAGTATAGTGGCGGCGACGTTGGGGGCGGCAGATTAGAGGTTAATAACTGTAATGTAGGTTGCGGCGATGTCAGGAGCGGCAGATTAGGGGTTAATAATATTTAACTAGTGATTGCGATGCGGGAGTGCGACGGTTTAGGGGTTAATATGTTTATTATAGTGGCAGCGATGTCGAGCACGGCAGATTAGGGGTTAATATTTTATTTTATTTTCGATGCGGGAGGGCCTCAGTTTAGGGGTTAATAGGTAGTTTATGGGTGTTAGTGTACTTTTTGACACTTTAGTTATGAGTTTTATGCTACAGCTTTGTAGCGTAAAACTCATAACTACTGACTTTAGAATGCGTTACGAATCTTGCGGGATAGGCTGTACCGCTCACTTTTTGGCCTCCAAGAAAAAGCCTGTAATATCGGCGCTATGGAAGTCCCATTGAAAAAAGACTTACGCAAATTGCGTAAGTTAATTTGCGGTACGGGCAAAAAAGTGTGCGGTGTCCCTAAACCCGCAAGACTTGTAATACCAGCGGTAGTGAAAAAGCAGCGTTATGAGCCTTAACGCTGCTTTTTTACTCATACCGCAAAACTTGTAATCTAGCCGTTAGGGTTTATTTTACAGGTAAGTATTTAGTTTTAAATAGGAATTATTTAGGTAATGATAGGAATTTTTGTTTAGATTGATTTTAATTATATTTAAGTAAGGGGGTGTTAGGGTTAGGGTTAGACTTAGGTTTAGGGGTTTATAACTTTAGTATAGTGGCGGCAACGTTGGGGGCGGCAGATTATGGGTTAATAATATTTAACTAGTGTTTGCGATGCGGGAGTGTGGCGGTTTAGGGATTAATATGTTTATTATAGTGGCGGCAATGCCTGGAGCGGCAGATTAGGGGTTAATAAGTGTAGGTAGGTTGCGGCGACATTGGGGGCGGGAGATTAGGGGTTAATAAGTATAATGTAGGTGTCGGCTATGTCGGGGCGGCAGATTAGGGGTTAATAAGTGTAAGATTAGGGGTGTTTAGACTCGGGGCTTATGTTAGGGTGTTAGGTGTAAACATAAATTTAGTTTCCCCATAGGAATCAATGGGGCAGCGATACGGAGCTTTACGCTGCTTTTTTGCAGGTGTTAGGCTTTTTTTCAGCCGGCTCTCCCCATTGATGTCTATGGGGAAATTGTGCACAAGCATGTAAAACCAACTCACCGCTGACTTAAGTAGCGGTGGTATTGGAGTGCAGTATGGAGCACAATTTTGCTCTACGCTCACTTCTTGCCTAATAATGCCGGGTTTATGAAAACCTGTAATACCAGCGCTGTAGGGAAGTGAGCGGTGACAATAACGTGCTAGTTAGCACCGCACCCCTCATAACGCAAAACTCGTAATCTAGCCGTATATTAATTTAATTGTTAGTTTAAACTTAGTTCTTTTAATTTGACAGGTAAGTTTTAATTTAATTTAAGATAGAGAAATTGTAATTTTAATATAAAGTTAGGGGGGCGTTAGGTTTAGGGGTTACTAGTTTAAATTAGTTTATTGCGATGTGGGGGCTTTCAGTTTAGGGGTTAATAGTTTACTTTAGTGTATTTTGTTGTGGGGGGCTTGCCGTTTAGTGTTTAATAGATTTATTATAGTGGTGGCGGTGTAAAGCTTAATAACTTTAGTACAGTGGGGGCGATGTGGGCGGACGGCAGATTAGGGGTTAATAATATTTAAATAGTGTTTGCGATACGGTAGGGTTGCGGTTTAGGGGTTAATAACTTTATTATAGTGGTGATGATGTCGGGGAGCGGCCGAATAGGGGTTAATAATTATTTTTAGTGGCGGCGATGTGGGGAGCGACAGATTAGGGGTTAATAACATTATTATATTGTTTGCAATGTGGGAGGGCCTCAGTTTAGGGGTTAATAGGTAGTTTATGGGTGTTTGTGACAGTTTAGTTATGAGTTTTATGTTACAGTTTTGTAGCGTAAATCTCATAACTACTGCTCTCAGATGGCGTTACGGATCTTGTCATTATAGGGTGTAACGCAAGCTTTTTAGCCTTACCGCAAAACTCGTAATGGCAGCGCTATGGTAGTCCCATGAAAAAACTTAATTTTTACGAGTTCGGTACTGACGTTGCATTACAGGCTAAAAGGCTTGCGGTACAGTTATTCAGACAAGACTTGTAATGGCTGCGGTGCTGTTTTAACACTGAAATTGCCATTTTTTCAGCGTTAAAAGACGAACGCACAACTCGTAATCTAGGTGTACTTTATTCAATTACTCCTTCCCCTTCACCACCTGCACTGTTCATTAGCCCATCTCTCTTAAACTCACCTTACTTTTGTACTCATGAACTTTATCTATCCCTAAACACTCTCTCTCCCCCCTGCACCTCGCCTCAAAAACTGCAGATCTGTATATCATCTCATGTCACTCTCCCTCTTACTTATACTAGCTGCTGGTGACATCTCATCTAATCCTGGTCCCCAACATCTTCCTAGCCGTGCACATCCATGTGTACCGTTCCATAGACTCAGAAAACAAAACTCTGGTAACCTTACTCCCATTCCTCTTGCATCTAAAGCCACTACCCCTTTCACTTGTGCACTCTGGAACTCTCGCTCTGTTTGCAACAAGCTCACTTCTATACATGACCTCTTTATCTCCAACTCCCTCAACCTTCTGGCTGTAACAGAAACCTGGCTCTCTCCCCTAGACACAGCATCCACTGCTATTCTGTCACATGGGGGTCTCCACTTCAGCCACACTCCTAGGTCTGATAATAGACAAGGAGGTGGTGTAGGTATTTTACTTTCCTCTCGTTGCGCCTTCCAACAAATACATCCCATCTCTTCCCTCACATTTTCCTCATTTGAAACCCACATGATTCACTTATTCTCTCCCCTCTCTATACGTGTTGCAGTCATATACCGACCCCTTGGCTCCTCAACTCAATTTCTAAATCACTTGGTTGCCTGGCTACTTTTATTTCCTCTCCTCAGGCATCCCTGCCCTCATATCTTGGTGACTTCAACATCCCTCTTGACAATCCCACTGCCTCCTCTGCAAAACAACTTCAGCAACTCACTTCCTCTTCCGGTTTGTCACAATGGACTGACTCTCCCACTCACAAAGATGGTCACTCCCTTGACCTGATCTTTAGCTATCGATGCACTATTTCAAACTTCACAAACTCTCCTTTTCCTCTTTCTGACCACCATCTCCTCACTTGCAACATATCATCCCTCCCTACAACTCTCCCTCCTTCTACTCCTCAGACCAAACTTCACAGAAGCATTATGTCATTAGATCAGCAACAGCTTGCTAATTCCCTCGAACCTCTCCTCTCCTCTCATCCATATCCTCCTTGTCCTGCCCTGACCAATCTATCTGCCACTATAATTCCACCCTTATATTGGTCCTTGACAATCTGGCCCCTCTTACCATTGCTCGGAAATCACACACTCATCCTCAGCCCTGGCATAGTCCTCTGACACTGTACCTGCGCAGATGTTCCCGTACTGCTAAGCGGCACTGGAGAAAATCTCGGAGTTCAGCTGATTTCTTTCATTACAAGTTCATTTTGAATTCCTACTATTCTGCCCTTAATCTCTATAAGCAACATTACTTCTCTACTCTTATCTCTAATCTTTCTTTAAACCCCAAACATCTGTTCTCCACTTTCAATATTCTTCTTCGCCCACCCCCAACCCCGTAATACAACTTCTCTGTCAGCTCAAGACTTTGCCAGCCACTTCAATAACAAAATCGACTCCATAAGAAACAAAATCAGCTCTCAACATACTTCCATTCTCTCACCCCCTCAAACGCTCACAATCAACCACAACCCACATAGCCATAAATTAATCTCTTTCTCCCCTGTTACTGAGGAAGATGTTTCAGCACTTATACTGAGCTCTCACCTCACTACCTGTCCTCTTGACCCTATCTCCTCAAAGCTGCTTCCCTCCCTCTCTTCTCCCTCAGCACTGGTTGATTTCCCTCATCCCTGAAACATGCACTGGTCACACCTATCTTCAAAAAACCTTCTCTTGATCCGCCCTCCCCATCCAACTACTGCCCTATTTCCACACTCCCTTTTGCCTCAAAGCTTCTCGAAAAGCTAGTATATGCATGCCTATCCCATTTCCTTACATTAAACTCCCTCCTCGACCCACTGCAATCTGGAATTCGTCCCCATCACTCCAAAAAGACAGCAATTGTTAAGGTTACCAATGACCTACTTACAGCAAAATAAAAAAGCCACTTCTCTCTGCTTATCCTCCTTGATCTGTCCGCAGCCTTTGATACTGTTGACTACCCTCTTTTGCTCCAAACCCTCCACTCCTTCGGCATTTGTGAGACAACCCTCTCATAGTTCTCTTCCTACCTGTCAAACCGTACCTTTAGTGTAGCCTTCTCTGGGGCTCTGTCCTCGGTTCCCTTCTCTTCTCAATCTACACGTCATCATTAGGTTCCCTAATAAAGTCCTACGGGTTCCAATATCATTTGTATTCAGATGACACCCAAATCTGCACCAGGCCTATCTCCTGCCTTGCTAACCCATGTCACTAACTCTCTTTCTCACATCTCTTCCTGGATGTCCTCTCACTACCTCAAGCTAAATCTCTCCAAAACTGAGCTCCTTAGTTTCCCTCCTTCTTCCAAAATCTCCACCCCCAATCTCTCTATAACTGTTGACAACTCCATCATTACCCCTACCCCACATGCCGATGTCTAGGGGTCACACTTGACTCAGATCTTTCTTTCCACATGCCGATGTCTTGGGGTCACACTTGACTCAGATCTTTCTTTCACTCCTTGGCAAAATCCTGCCGCTTCCACCTTAAAAACATCTCTAAAATTAGACATTTCCTTACACAAGACACAACAAAGATTTTAACCAACTCTCTCATCCTTTCCCGCCTCGATTACTGCAACTCTGTTTTTTCTGGTCTCCCCAGCTGCCGCCTAGCTCCTTTACAATCCATAATGAATGCCTCTGCCAGGCTCATCTTCCTTACACGTCCCTCTTCATCTGCTGCACCTCTCTGCCAATCCCTTCACTGGCTTCCTCTTGCCTCCAGGATTAAACACAAAATTCTCACTCTGACATACAAAGCCCTCAACTGCACTGCTCCCCCCTATATCTCAGACCTTGTCTCCAGATACTCTCCCTCCCGTCCCCTTCGCTCTGCTCATGACCTCCTACTCTCCTCCTCTCTTGTTACATCCTCACACTCCCGCTTACAGGACTTCTCCAGACTGGCTCCCATCTTGTGGAACTCTCTGCCTCGCTCCACAAGACTCTACCCTAGTTTTGAAAGCTTCAAGCACCCCCTAAAGACTCTACTGTCCAGGGATACATACAACCTACACTAACCTTTCTTTATACCGTTTCCTCTTCTCCGTTGCTATCCCCTTGAATACCCTTAGCATGTAAGCCTAAGAGCCATGCTGTTTGTAGATCACCTTCTTTAGAGCTGACTACAACAGTGCGACTCTTGGCAGGGCCCTCTACCCGTCTGATCCCTATAAATGTTTCCTTGTATTCTGCCTATGTTTATAACGCTGCAGTATTTGTTGGCACTCTACGAATAACTGATAATATTAAAAATAATATTACCAAACTAGCAAACATCTACCAACCAAATAAAATTACTAAAGCTTTTTTTTTTTCTTTAGGGATATTCACACACCTTTATTGAAGAAAAACATGGCTGCTAATCCATTAAAGGGACATGAAAGTCAAAATGAAATGTTCTTGGTTCAGACAAAACATGCACTTTGCAAGAGACTTTTCAATTTACTTCATTCACTTTGTATCCATTGTTGAAAAGCAGACCTAGGTAGTCCCAGTAGCCTAGATGTTTGCTGGTAAGTGGTGGCTGTACACATATGCCTCTTGTTGTTGACTCTATGGGTTTGCAAGATGCTATAAGCCAGGGGTCGCCAACCTTTCGGACCTCAGGGACCACTAAACTCACAATTTTGAATCCCGTGGACCACTAACATGATTTTTTTTTAAATGGTACAAACCTCTATAATGTGTATATATACATATACACACACATACTGTACATAACTAGTATAACCATAGCTACATTTACATTATGTATATATTTACACATTTTTAAGAATTATTTTTTGGAATTAACTAACTGAATGACAGAACTGAGAGAATACTTCCAAAGGACAGATGAAGGGTGAGTGTCAACTTTTGAGCTGGAGAAAGTGGGAAGAAAAGAATTATGTTTAAATGGACCACAAGACTTCCAAGTTACCTCCACAGTTAGGAATTATTCAAAACTACTTATGATCATGGACAGACATTGTAGTCATAAATTAAGTTTATATCAGAAAGCTCTCAATATGGATGTGAGCTAACCACGACTGATGTTACTGGCAATTACTATAATACTGGTGGGATATGGCTGATCTGCTGGATGGCAATTACTGGAATTCAAGGGGAATGGCTTTGTGTGCGGGAAAATTATTAGAATGAAAAATAATTAATATTTAATTTTAAAAAAAGAAGATGGAGGGGAGGAAAACAAACAGTGATGTAAGTCCATCTGAAGGAATTAGGAAAACTACTACAAAGAGACAGGTAAAGGGAAGACAATAAATGAAATATGAGAGAATTTTTTTTGAAGATTTTCTTTTTTATATACTTGAATTCCACTATTTCAAGCCAAGACTATACTAACCTCTGCTGGCTTTAGAATGGAAGCATCTTTCTATGAGCAGCGCGCTTGGCGGGAGGAGTTAAAAATGCAATCTAGCTACGCAAGTTGTGCAGTACTACGCAGTGTGCATAGGGAGATTGTAATTTACCTCCTCACTGATGTCCAGTCAGGCACTGTAGGGAGTTGCGGCGCAACGGGAGTGACACCATCAGAGGAGATTAATTCCTACTTGATGGTGCCAAGGACCACCAACATCTTCTCGTGGATCACTGGTTGGCGACCGCTGCTATAAGCTATCTCAACAGTACTATGAAGCCTCTGTCCTAGTTTTCTAAAGGCAGTTTTTACTTTGAGAACAGTGTATCTCGCAGGGGGGTGTACCTTGCTTTTAAGTATGTAAAGTCAATACATATATTACAATACTCTCAGAAATCATAATTTTAAACTTGTATAAAACAAATAAGTTTAAGGTGCACAGTAGAAATTGTAATAAAACTAGACTGCACATGCAAAATATGTTGGGAAATGCATATTATAATACGAAATTCAAAGTTTATTATTTTATTTATTGTAAAATGAGTTTCCCCACCTCTGCTAATGGGCTGAACTGGGTGTAGCTGAGTGTAGCTGAAATTTCTCTTCCAGGTCCAGCGTATTCTGTAATTGTGAAATTGTTGTGTCAAAATACGCAAAACACTTACTTCCCTAATAGAAAACCACATGTATAGGAAAGTATACCCCCTGCTCCCTGGTAACTTCACTCTCCCTAGCAATTTTTCCTTTATAATGAGATCCATTACTATGGGAGACATCACGCCACTCACAGGGACAGTCCCATTTTTTATTTAATTCCCTGAGGGCGGTCCATGCAAGTGTCAGTAAGGAAAACTACGTCTGGCCTAAAGAAGTGTTTAGAATTGGGCCCTGAATCTGTCCACATTTATAACTGGTCACAGCAAAACAGATGAAATAAAGATACTCAATAAGCTTTACAAAGACCAACCTCCAAACTGTCCCTATTTGAGAGGGACAGTCCCTGATTCTGAGCTCTGTCCCTCTGAGACATCCAAACGTGCCTATTTGCAAAATTTCCCTTAGCTCTACCCATGGAACACCCAGAAACGCCTACAAACTGCCCAGGCACACCAACTGACCAACCAGACACACCCACAAGTCAGGCCACTAACCACCCATAATGCCAACCCTTCCCAACATGGCTCCACCCACAAAATAGTGACAGGCCCCCATCAACCTTCTGAATCCCTGATATCCAGCCACAAATGTTGGGAGCTCTGCAAGGAGTATTACCCAGGACTACAAACAATGCAAATATTGTTAACAAAATGTCAGATTTAGATGTATATAAAGCATTTAAATTGTTTTGATATATATATATATATATATATATATAACCAAAATACAGAAAAAATAATTTGCGCTACAATCGTTTAAGTTTTGTTTAAAAAATTGCACTCGCTAATGGCAATAATAGTATTCCAAGAGAAATCTACTCAATGTGATAGTACACAAAAAAAATAAAAATGAACGAACAAGAAGAACGCAAAAGATGGTATTGCAAATACACAGTTCTGTCCCAAGCAAATACAGGGTTAATACTTCAGGTTGTCAGACTTCCCTTGTACTTCTCTTAAAGGGATACTGAACCCAATTTTTTTTCTTTCATGATTACTTTCTAATTTACTCCTATTATCAATTTTTCTTCGATCTCTTGCTATCTTTATTTTAAAAAGAAAGTTTAGAACCCTGGACAACACTTGTTTATTGGTGGATGAATTTATCCACCATTCAGCAAGAACAACCCAGGTTGCTTTTCAAATAAAAATACCAAGAGAATGAAGAACAATTGATAATTGGAGTAAATTAGAAAGTTGCTTAAAATTGCATGGTCTATCTGAATCACAAAAGAAAAAATTTGGGTTCAGTGTCTCTTTAAAGTAATATAAAGTACCTCAAAGAGATAATAGGGATTACAAATGGATCTGGATATAATGAAAGGGAGTCCGTGACTCTTCTTTAAATGAATTTTTCATCAAGGTGCAGCCCTCTTTGCACTGAGCTTTCTTCTCAGCAGTATGAAGACATGAAAAACAAAAAGTGGAAAACAGAGCGCAAACTCGAATCAAGTGGAGTTTATTCACTGTCACAACTGACAATGCGCAATTTCTCGGTGGATACTCACGGTCCTCATGCTGGTTCGTTGGGAATCTAACAGACTGTTTTTATATACATTTTAGTAAGTGTGTTTTTATTATGCGCATTGTCAATTGTGACTAAACTCCACTTGATTTGAGTTTGTGGTCTGTTTTCCACTTTTTGTTTTTCATATATATATATATTATCCATATATAGAAAAATGACTTTAGTGTCCATATAAATAAAGATTGTAAAGAGAATGAGCTTTTCTTTTGTCCTGATATGAAAAAAACAAATTCCACTCTCTAAATTAGCTTATGTGCGTATATTTAAAACATCAATCGGCAAAAAACTTGTCCCCAAACTTGTCCCCAAGTCAAGTTAAAAAATCAAATTAATAAACTAAGAAAGAAGAGTCACACTAAAAAAACAATATATATATTGCAACCAGAATTAATTTAAGACATATATGAATTCCATATTTGTTCTTATAGAACAAACTCTATTGTTATACATAATATGACAGCACAATAAATAGCACAAAACATCCAGCAGCGCTTAATATAAAATGTCCATAAAATATTTATAAAGTTTTGGTACTTTTTTATAACTTGTATCAATTTCAAAAAGTGAAGTTAATGTAATATACATTATTCACCTTCAAAGGCGCTAAGATAAAGCACCATAAACCACAAAAAAAAATCATAGCTGGCAGAATTAATCAGGCAGTTAAACTATAACTTGTAAACAAGTAAATCGCATTGCAATTATATTAATAAATTAAACATTTATTAGTTTGAACTTGCTTGTTGTGTGTTTCAGATGCTGAAGCCTGACTGCCCACTGCCAGATGGGGTTTTCCTGATTGACATATTTAATTATCCAATCACACTGCAACAATTATAATGTGCAATTTAAAGGGACAGTCTAGTCCAAAATAAACTTTCATGATTCAGATAGGGCATGTTATTTTAAACAATTTTCCAATTTACTTTTATCACCAATTTTTCTTTGTTCTCTTGGTATTCTTAGTTGAAAGCTTAACCTTGGAGGTTCATATGCTAATTTCTTAGACCTTGAAGGCCACCTCTTTTCAGAATGCATTTTAACAGTATTTCACCACTAGAGGGTGCTAGTTCATGTTTTTCATATAGATAACACTGTGCTCATGCACGTGAAGTTACCTGGGAGCCAGCACTGATTGGCTAAACTGCAAGTCTGTCAAAAGAACTGAAATAAAGGGGCAGTTTGCAGAGGCTTAGATACAAGGTAATCACGGAGGTAAAACGTATATAAATATAACTGTGTTGGTTATGCAACACTGGGGAATGGGTAATAAAGGGATTATCTATATTTTAAAACAATAACAATTCTGGTGTAGACTGTCCCTTTAAGCATGCGCACGCACACTCGCACTCACACGACATCCTACTCTGCCCTACTATTTTTACTTTTGCTGGGAATTATGTATTTCATGTTTTGTGCTCAATATTATGGGTAGAACGGTTATATGATCATTGTTATGGTCGGATGTAAATATATATATATATATGCAATCAATCTTCTACTGTTGGTCATTAGCAAGCCACAAACCTAAATATTTTGAGTTTCCCGACCAGGACCATTTATGCTGAGCCAATGACATCATAGATGTCTGAGCATGCATGGATGTTCACAGGCTTGCATACATATACCATTCTGTGATTGATCAGTAGAGGTCATGTGACACTAAAAGACAGGGACAAAATCACTAACTTCAAATCGCTATATCTTCAAAATGGAGGCTCAGTTTACAGATGGAGGCAGTGAGGACTGATTGCAGGCATATACTATGTACAGCTGTATTGAAAACAGTATATTGAATGGTCATTTAAAATGCTTAAATCAAACGCAGCTCCAGTGATATAAATCTCTCTACCAGAGCATTCTGGTGTGTGTGAGTGTATTTTTTAATCCTATAGCTCTGTATGCTGTTCTCCTGATATACTGTAGCATACAAGTGTTTTATTTTGTTATAACTGTATCTCCTATTGTGCGTCTTAGTGGTAGGTGTTGTGACCTTTTAGAAAATGTTCTGCAATGGTCTCCCATTCATAAATAATGTTATCATGTGTAATTAGACAGACAGTCCGGTATTGTCCATTAAAGATATTTTTAACAAAAACAAAACAAAACAGGATACAAAATAGACTGAATCTGACCTAAGGCCTCTTGTGGGTGTATGACTGACAGAGGCAACTTGACTGTAGGCCTTATCTGAGGTCTCATGAGGTTAGATATTTAACAGGTGCTTCAGGGCCTTGGGTTTCATCTGAGGTCTGTTGTTGGTATATAACTGACAGAGGCTACAGCCATTGAGGACTGATCAGATTTGGGCATATGACCGACATGAATTGCCGAGCCATGAAGTCTGAACTGAGGCCTTTATACTCCAACAACTGCTTTCCCCAGTTTATTTTTATTTGTCCAGTATCTTTGTGAATGATAGCTAGAAACCCTAGACATACAAATAGACATCTCTAATATCAGTCTGCATCTGAGCTATTGTCTCTGCTCATAATGCCTGTAAGGTATCAGTGATTGTTTTACAGCAGAGCTTTCCAAACTTTTCATGTTGGTGACACACTTTTTAGACCTACATAATTTCGCAACACAGTAATTCACACCGTGGAGGTTAAACTAACTTGTTTTAAGAGATATGGACACACACATAAAGTATATAATAACAAAATGTATTTACAAGTAACAGTAAGTATCTTCAAGAATTAAAAAAAAGTGTAATACCACCAATAGCTACTTGCCATTTTAATGGGATGTATGAGGTTGATGGGATGAACACAGTTTCTGAATATTTGGTGGAATATTAGATTAAGACACTCACATTTCATCATCAAGCATTTTTAAGCTTCCACTTCCTATCCATATATCAAGAGCAGGAGCAGCAATGCACTACTGGGAGCTAGCTGCAGAAAAAAACCCTCTGACTTCAGCTCAACGTTTAAGCTGCCGCCCTTTAGAGCTCAGTCAGTCCGATTGACTACCGTGCTGCAAACACACTGCTGTCCCACTCACTGACTACACATGCAGTCACGAGCCAATTAAGGAGACTACACGTGCAGTTAGGAGCCAATGTGCCGCCAATGGGAATAGTTTCAGTTCCCACTGGGTTGCACCAATAGGTTACGATCATCTGTGACCCCCTAGGTATCAATCACGTGTCAACCATGTGATATGCGTAGCAGGCAGGCGGAAAGTCAGAAACCCCCCCAAAAAAATGTTTTAAATTACAATTTAAAAAAAATTTGTGCTGAAGCAGGGACACACCTACACACTGCTGCCGACACACTAGTGTGTCCCGACACACAGTTTGGAAAGCACTGTTTTACAGGTTTGCAGGGGTAACATTGCAGACTGAGAGATATGAGCTCACTTAACTAGAACTGCTTCCTCTGATGTGCCTCCGGGCCTGCTGGGTTCCAATTAAATTCCACCAACTCTAGGCCCTAAGCCACTAGTTATTATTATGAAAAGTGTATATAGGAGCGCCTACAGGCTAAGGTATATCACAGGGCTAGAAATAGGTTAAAGAATGATAGAAAAAACAACTAGAGTAGTAAAACAATCCTGACCAAATACTCCGTATGAAATCGTTTTAATCAATAGGGTAATACACAATTATCTAATGTATACCGATGATACTTAAAAATGTAGACAAATTAAAATAAAATACAATAAAATTACAATTGCAATGAAAAAATAATAGAACACACTAGTGAAATACTCGATACAGTATAGATATGGAATCTAAAAATATCTGAGCTTGTGGGCTACAGATTAGGATACATTATTTCCACAGTAGAATAGTAATGATCCTTAGAGGACCATACTGGTTAAAAATATAAGAAACCTTATTGACAATTATTAAATCCACAGATAATCTAGTTAAGATTGGTACAATATTAAAAGTAATATCTATTATTAAACCATAAAAAGAAATAATATCTATTTGGTGAACCAGTGAATAAAACACTCAAAATTGTGTCCAATGTATCAAAAAACAAATGAAGCAAAAATCATACAAAAAAATCGCAATATGCAAAAAGACAGTGCTTAATCAAATCTTGTGAATCCTAACAAAATATACTCTACGTGTCCTACCCTAAATTCGAACAATACCGGTATGTTCTAGTGTCACTTATCCGCTTCCCTAGCGGTGATGCAAAAACCAAAGTAAAACAAATCACTGATTTATGTGCCTAGTGCGATGAAATTGCCCCTAAAATATCCTAAATGTTATTGTAGGAGTAACATTTCAAAAAAGTGAAGTACAAAGGGGGTAAAAACACAAAGCTTAATAAACAAAGCAAACAAATATACGTATTGGGTAAATTGAAATAGTCAAGTTTATGTCCAAAGTCTTTTGATGTCCCTCGATAGGGTCCGAATTGGCCAATAATCCTGGGAATGTAGCAATCCAAACAAATGCTGTATAAAAATAATCCTGAAAAAGAAAACAAAGTGCACTAAACAAAAAAGCCTATGGGGTTTCAGATTATCGGTAAATAAACTTACCCCATTAGGTAATATCCTGGAAATATGGTAAGCCTCACAAATCGTGTGTCGATATTCGTCTATGCGTTTCGGTCCTCTGAAGAACCTTTTTCAAGACATAGTGAGGCTAAGTGTACACTGACCTTATATAGTGTGGTTAGGGGTTGTTCCTTTGAAATATTGGCGCCAAAAAAAGTCGGATGGGGCCGGATTTCCTGCCAGATCTTCTAGGCTATTTTCCACTAAACCGGATGTCATAACATCCGTACTTCCGGTTGTCGTAAGACCGGAAGTCTCTATTATGCGTACTTCCGGATAAAGTATTTCCGGTGTTTACGGAGCCATTTTGGAAGCGGGCTTCTATATATAATTTAGTGGCTAACTAGTTCACAAATTTTTAAGTATGGTCTTTCAAAAATGTATTCCTTTAGGAACTAGTGGGTTATATCTCAATAGTTACTTAAAGATTATTATCGGCAACTTCAGTAATTTCGTTGGATAATGTCCCCTATATCAGACTGGGGGATTTTTTAAATGATTTTAGGCTTCCATATTCCAGGATTTACAATAGTCATATGTTACATAATATACAACATATACACATAATGAGGGTATTAGAAACCATGTGTTTTATTATTAATTATACCATATTTAACTGAATAAATAAATAAATAAATAATCATTGTTTCTATTTTAAAGCTATATTTAAGAGCTCTAATTCAAATGGAGTAAAGAATTTCTCTTTGAGAAGAGTGGTTGTTTTATAGAGGTACTATATATAAGGGTCGTTTTTTTAAAAATGTTCTTAAGTGTGTGATGTGTACTAATGCTGATGATATTAGGGGATAATCTATTTCTTTGCAGTATTCATCTAATTGTTTATAGACTTAGAATTCTCAAAATATATGTATTATCTCAAAGTTGGCATTAAGTCCCTTGGGATAAATGCAATCTAGATGAAAGATCCATTTGGCCTCTGTTTTCAGCATTCTTGCTTCCATGTTTCCCCCTCTCCAGTCCTTATTTAGTTTACAGATGGCCAAATACTTGAAGCTTTCATTTTTTCCTCCATGCACCTCTTTACAATGTTTGTAAAGGGGCAGGTCTATTTGATTAAGCACTGTCTTTTTGCATATTGTGATTTTTTTGTATGATTTTTGCTTCATTTGTTTTTTGATACATTGGACACAATTTTGAGTGTTTTATTCACTGGTTCACCAAATAGATATTATTTCTTTTTATGGTTTAATAATAGATATTACTTTTAATATTGTACCAATCTTAACTAGATTATCTGTGGATTTAATAATTGTCAATAAGGTTTCTTATATTTTTAACCAGTATGGTCCTCTAAGGATCATTACTATTCTACTGTGGAAATAATGTATCCTAATCTGTAGCCCACAAGCTCAGATATTTTTAGATTCCATATCTATACTGTATCGAGTATTTCACTAGTGTGTTCTATTATTTTTTCATTGCAATTGTAATTTTATTGTATTTTATTTTATTTTAATTTGTCTACATTTTTAAGTATCATCGGTATACATTAGATAATTGTGTATTACCCTATTGATTAAAACGATTTCATACGGAGTATTTGGTCAGAATTGTTTTACTATTCTAGTTGTTTTTTCTATCATTCTTTGACCTATTTCTAGCCCTGTGATATACCTTAGCCTGTAGGCGCTCCTATATACACTTTTCATAGTAACTACCCACCAGATCTGATAGGGGATCTTCCTTATAGTGAAGCAGGTATATTAGTTATTTTAGGCGCTGGAAACTTAATTTTTGTTGTTCACTAGTTATTATTAAACATGCTCTCACACACCGTCCACTTACATGTTGACCAGGTTACTGATATATTTGTTTTTTTTTTTAATTTGAGTTTGATACTGCAGGACTTATATGTTCTTTATCTCCTGTTGTTCATATTGCTCCATATAATCAATCTGAGGAATCTGTTGGCGCTCTACAACTAACTAACTAATAATAATAATAATAACAGTAATTTATACTCATTTCAGTTATGGTGGAAATAAAAGCTTGAGATTAAAATCCTCTATTTCATAAAAGTAAGAGCCATAGAATTATTGTATAGAAAAGTAGCAAATCAAGGCAAGTATCCCTGCTGGCTTTTCCCTAGAAGTGCTAAGGAGTTACCAATTCACCAGGGAACTGGGTAAGATATGCAAATTAGATATACAATATCTCAAGCCTTTTGCTTCCAAGTACTGTGTTTAATCAGAACAACCCCCTTCATGGAGTAGGACCAGCAAAGACAAACCACTTCTAGAGAGCTGTTATGAGTTTATTAACCCTCATCAGCAGAAGATAGAATTGATTTGCTGCTTGATGAAGCTTATTTCAAGAGAAAAAGCAATACTCATTTGAGTTATAATTTGCATATCTTACCCAGAGCTCACTGGTGCATTTGTAACAATCTATACAGAGTACTTCTGGGTTAAAACAAATGGGGATACTTGCCTAGATTTGCTAATTTTCTTTTCTTTTCAACAATTCTATTGCCCATAATTTACCAAATTGTTCCATATAAAGTTTCTCTGTAATTCCCCATATTGTCCCATGTAAACTCTTTCTCTATTTCCTCATATTTATCCATATAACCTATCTATAGTTCCTCAAATTGCTGCATATAAACATTCTCTAGAATTCCTTATATTGTCCTATATAACCTCTCTCTATAATTCCTCATATTGCCCCATATAATCTCTCTCTATAATTCCTCATATTGCACCATATAACCTCTCTCTATAATTCCTCTTATTGCCCCATATAACCTCTCTATAATCCCTCATATTGCACCATATAACCTCTCTCTATAATTCCTCTTATTGCCCCATATAACCTCTCTATAATTCCTCTTATTGCACCATATAACCTCTCTATAATTCCTCTTATTGCACTATATAACCTCTCTATATAATTCCTCTTATTGCACCATATAACCTCTCTCTATAATTCCTCTTATTGTCCCATATAAACTCTCTATAATTCCTCTTATTGCACCATATAACCTCTCTATATAATTCCTCTTATTGTCCCATATAACCTCTCTCTATAATTCCTCTTATTGCACCATATAAACCCTCTCTATAATTCCTCATATTGCACCACAAAACCTCTCTCTATATATAATTCCTCTTATTGTCCCATATAACCTCTCTCTATAATTCCTCATATTGCCCCATATAACCTTTCTCTATAATTCCTTTTATTGCCCCATATAACCTCTCTCTATAATTCCTCATATTGCCCCATATAACCTCTCTCTATAATTCCTCCTATTGCAACATATAACCCGTCTCTATAATTCCTGTTATTGCCCCATAACCTCCCTGTAATTCCTCATATTGCACCATATAATCTCTCTCTCTATAATTCCTTATATTTCACCATATAACCTCTCTCTATAAGTCCTCATATTTCACCATATAACCTCTCTCTATAAGTCCTCATATTGTACCATATAACCTCTCTCTATAATTCCTCATATTGCCCCATAACCTGTCTCTATAATTCTTCATATTGCACCAGATAACCCGTCTTTATAATTCCTCATATTGCACCATATAACCCGTCTTTATAATTCCTCATATTGCTCCATATGTATCGTTCAAAACAAGTATTAAAATTATCGCCAAAAGCTCATACCTCACCAAACTGTCAGGATAAAAAAAAAAAAAAGCCGGCTCTCCTTCAGCTGATGTGTACGACGTGGCGTAAAGACGGTGGGTGGGGCCTAACGCGTTTCGTAGGACGTCTTCCTACTTCATCATGTGAATATCTCTTCGAATATCTTTTAACCCCCCTGTGATATTGCACCATTATGGCACCTTCTCTTTTCTCTTCCGTATTGCATTTTTTCGGCTTCTGTCCTGTTTGGAGCTTAGGAGAAGCCAGCAGTCACTTCTGGATACCGCCAAGCAATTTATTCAAACCTGGATACATATTGGACTTAAATTCCTGATATGATAAACTAATTTTTATAGACTGGTGGTATTTTTTCTATTTCTATTTTTATAAAAAAAAATTTGTTTGCTTGGTGTACGTCACATTTTACAGTCCTCTTTCGCTGTGATACTATTTTGACACTATTTTATATATTAACATATATATTTTTGGGCTGTCCATTTGATTCACTGTAGCTATTTTCACTCTATCGCCACACACTTTTTCTAATTAGTTTTAGGGAGGCGCATCCAGTTTCGTGTAGAATTAAATATTTAAATGTCCAGTATTTTTGTGAACATTTTTACTAGACATCCTGCTAAAATACTGGACTGTCCGGTTAAATACTGGACACCTGGCAACCCTATCTGTGTTATATACAGTTTCATTATTTGTGTCTCTGTTATACACAATCCTGTGGACAGAGCAGATCATTTCGGGTTTTTTTGTAGATCAATCTGTGTGTTTATATAACTGTTTTGGTGCTGCATAAACTTTCCCTCAGGTACTAGTAATTCGACACTTGTAAATGTTTTTTCCCCCCTGAGGAAGTAGATAGATAAAGGGACATAGACGTGCAGTAAGAAAGAAAACTGTAATGCATTAGAGATTTTCTTCACAGCACTGTTTCTTGCATATAAATGTATTTAAAGGGAAACAAAACCCACATGTTTTATTCAGACAGAGCATGTAATTATAAACAAATTTCCAAATTAGTTCTATTATCAAGTAAGCTCAGGAGCGTGCATGTGTCTGCAGCAGTGTATTGCAGCTGATTTGCAAGAATGTTGTACATTGCAAGAGCACTAGATGGCAGTACTATTTACTGCCATGTAGAGATCCAGACATGTGCATGCTTCGTACCTTGGTTTTAAAAACTACCATAAGAATGAAGCAAATTTGATAACAGGTAAATTGGAACCTTTTTTTAAAACTGTATGCTCTGTCTAAATCACAAAAAAAAGGGGTTTCATGTCCCTTACAGGGATATTAAACACTTTGAGGTGGTAATATAAAATGATAAATCATTTACATAAATAAAACGCTGCAATATATGTTCATTATTTATTTTGTCCCCCTTTCCTGTAATTCCATTCTGAAATCGTGAGATTTTCAGTTCCTTTTAGAAATGGAAGTGCAGAACTCTGTTATATTACACACAGTCATTGGCTGCACACTCTAGTGACTTATTTATAACTGTCCATAATTGGCTACAGCTGAGAAGGTAACTTAAGTTACAACATGGCAGCTCCCATTGTTTTATAGACACTAAAACTTTACACTTATTTTGTCACTATTTAAACAACTAATGAAACTTTAAAAAATAAATCAACATGTTATTCTCAGACTAATCTTTTCTTTAAATGCATCATTCTATCTAGCATGTATTTAGTGTTTAATGTCCCTTTAAAAGGCTTTAAACACATAGGCCATGTTAACATTTTTGCAGATAATTGGCAGATGTTTAAATTATTGCCTCACAAAATCCCTCTTCAGCTTCCATTGAACTTACAGTTTACATTCCACATTTAATTTTACCAGATTGCAAAAAAACTTGGCAGGTATTGCATTTTATGTTTACCGCCAAATTACGTTGAAGTTTTTGAAGGAAAAAGGCCATATTTTTAAAGTCAACACGAAAAACGTATGCAGACTTTAACTGTAATCGACTCTTCGAGTTAGCCACCGGCTAGGAACGTGAGCTGGAGAGTTCTTTTAGAATAGTTTTATTTGTTTCTTTTTTCACACAATATGTTGCTAGGCTTAAACATACTCACACACATATTTACACACACATTAGTTAGGCACATACATAAAAAAAAATTAAAGGGACGTAAAACCCAATTTTTTTTCCTTCATGGTTCAAATAGAACATACACTTTTTTAAACAACTTTCTAATTTACTTCTATTATCAAATGTTCTTTGTTTTCTTGTTATCCTTTGTTAAAAAGCAGGAAGGTAAGTTCAGGCATGTGCACGCAATTTGCAGCCCTATATGGCAGCATCTTTGCATCAATGCTATACATTAGCAAGAGCACTATATGGCAGCATTATTTCCTGTCATGTAGTGCTCCACACATGTGCACTCTACCTATCTAGATATCTCTTACACAAAGGAGAGATATGAAAACAACACAAATTTGATATTAGAATTTGATTTAAAAACTTTTTTAAAATTGTATTCTCTACCTGAATCATGAAAGAAAAAAAAATTGGGTTTCATGTCCCTTTAACATCATTATTTTTTTTTTCTTAAAGGGACAGTCAACCATAGAATTGTTATTGTTTTAAAAGATAGATAATCCCTTTATTACTCATTCCCCAGTTTTGCATAACTAACACAGTTATATTAATATACTTTTTATCTCTGTGATTACCTTGTATCTAGGAACCTTCTTCCAGCCCCCTGATCACATGACTGTGACTGTTTATTATCTATTGTCTTGCATTTAGCATTGTGTTGTGCTAGATCTTAAATAACTTTCTGTGCCTGAACACAGTGTTATCTATATAGCCCACGTGTACTTTCTGTCTCTTTGTGTTGAAAAGAGATTTAAAAAGCATGTGATAAGAGGCAGCCCTCAAAGGCTTAGAAATTAGCATATGAGAGGACCTATGTTTAGTTTAAACTAAGAATACCAAGAGAAAAAAGCAAATTTGATGATAAAAGTAAATTGGAAAGTTGATTAAAATTAAAAGTCCTATCTGAATAATGAAAGTTTAATTTATACTTGACTGTCCCTTTAACATTTCTTTTTAACAATGTTTTCTAACATTATAGTACACAATTTTGCCCCATCTTTTTGCCTTACTGTCTACTTTTGTGAAATGTAATTTTTGGCAACAATTTGGCAGGCCATTAAAAGATAATTTATGCAGTGGGAGACGATAATGCTAAACTGCTGCCAATATTTAGTAAATGTTAAGAGGAAAAACCTGTGCAATGTAAACTGCTGAGAAATGTTAACTGTTAAAATGGAAATCATTATTGGCAACTATGTAAATAAGGACAAAGTTAATAAAAGTCAATTCTGGAGTGGTTAATCACTGCTGCTTGTGAGCTGAACATGGTTTGGTAAGCGAATCGTTAACGGCATATATACATTACGGTCCATGTTCAGCTATGGTGCCAAAGTGCATTAAAGGGACACAATACTCCATTTTTTTTTATCATGAATATAAAAAATAGCCAAAGTTAAACATATTAAAATATGTTTTGCAGGAAAGAAAGTGCTGTTTAAATTTGTGAAAGTGTATGATTTTGTACAACTGGGGTTCTACTGTTAATTGGCTAATAGAGACAACTCATAAAGGAAAAAAAAAGTCTGATTCAGCAGAGGAACATCCATTTTTTGAAAGCACTGTAATGCATTTTTCAACATTAGTTTATAGATAGTACAGAGAAAATATTTGAGAATCACATCTCTTTAATTATGTGTATAACCATTTTGAGATGTAAAGCTGTCCAATCAGAGTTTCTCTAAAAAGATCTGTCAGTGCTATCAAGTCCTTCAGTGGATTCTTTATAGGCAATTTTTACTTTAATAGTTGTGTATCTCGCTAAGGGGTATAACCAATATTTCCATAAGCGTAGCCGACACACATACTGTATATTACAATGTAGTGCTCAATAAAATTAGCAGACTAAAAAGTGTATTGAAAGTATAATGTAAAATTATAATCAAAGAATATATTAAAAATTGTATTATAATTTATACATTGAAATTTGTATTGGAAGTATACAACAAAATACAAATTTAAATTATGCCGGAAAAAATGTGTATTTAAAGTACTCAGTAATCCAATATAATGGTCATGTGTCATTTCAGAATACAAAGTTAAAATTGTACGAAAAAGTACAGAATTAAAAGTTTAATTTATTTTTCCATTGTAAAATGAGCTGCACATCCTCGACCAGTGGGATGAGTTTTCTCACAAGTCTTATATTCTTTAAAGGGACACTGAACCCAAATTTTTTCTTTTGTGATTCAGATAGTGCATGCAATTTTAAGCAACTTACTAATTTACTCCTATTATAAAATGTTCTTCATTCTCTTGGTATGTTTATTTGAAAAGCAAGAATGTAAGTTTAGATGCCGGCCCATTTTTGGTGAACAACCTGGGTTGTCCTTGCTGATTGGACATCACCAATAAACAAGTTCTGTCCATGGTTTTGAACCAAACATTTGCTGGCTCCTTAGCATAGATGCCTTCTTTTTCAAATAAATATAGCAAGAGAACGAATAAAAATTGATAATAGAAGTAAATTAGAAAGTTGCTTAAAATGGCATGCTCTATATAAATCACAAAAGAAAAAAAAATTGGGTTCAGTATGTTACGCTTTCAGGTTTTGCCGTTTTATCTCACGAAAGGAAAGCTGGTGAGTTTGCTTCAAATGCACAATGCACTGATTTTACTGTCTGAAAAAGTCATATACTGTATACAAATCTAGAAGCAAATGCAAAGTAAAGTACACTAAAAACAAAGAATTTGATTTATAGGAACTTAAAAAAAATTGCTATCAGTACTGGGAACTGATTCGTTCTCCCCTGTGCTTATTTTCTATGGAGGCAGCTAACCGCTTGCTGGGACATCCACGTTCAACCCCCATTTTTAGAAAATTGATTGAGGGCTCCTATGGGAGAGTTGGCATGATATTTCTCTACAAGCTAGTAAAATTTAGAGAATCAGGCCCATTGTTATATGCAAACTGCAGAGCAATATGCAAGCGCTGTATCATATTAGAACACTTTATTTTAAACCATTTTAAGAAGAGAATGTCAGGGGGGGAGCAGGAAAGGTGAAGAAAAAAAAGTTAGTAAGGAAGAGAGGGAGAATATAAGAAAAGTGTGAATGGGAGCGACAAGGAGAAGAGGGAGAGGTAAGAGAAGGAATGTTAGAGGAGAAGGGGAGTGCGACAGGGGAGAGAAGGAGGACCTGAACTTTTTCTATTGGTTATCTGCTTCTCTCCTGGATGTGACTTGCTCAATTCCTTGCTGTGCAGGTTCATACTCTGTCTGTACACAGAGCAAGCAGCTGCATTCCTTGCTGTACCCAACTGCATACTGATCTACCTTTCTGGCATCTCTATACACCAGCAGCACACTAAAAGGGATCATTATATTCTGCATCTGTTTATTATGCTTTAAGGATTTTCTTAAGGGGGTCATTCTTTGCTCTCAGTTATTGGATCTCCCTAAGGACAAAGAAAGTGTAGGACACAATGGCAAACAGGAATTGCATATGGCCCCTGTTAATTCTGTGGGCTACTCCCAGCCTTCTCTCCCGAGCTCCCCAGCCCAGTGAGTATGACTATGTAAGTTTTCAACCAGAAATGGGTCGACAATACCAAAGTGGACGTTTTTACTCCAGGCCAGCACAGTGCGTGGAAATACCCCAGGACTTGGCTCTGTGTCATGGTGTAGGATACAACAAGATGGTGTTGCCCAATCTTTTGGACCATGAAACTATGGTAGAGGTTAAGTACCAAGCCAGCAGCTGGGTCCCCCTGCTGAGCAAGAACTGTCACCCAGGCACCCAGGTTTTCCTTTGCTCTTTGTTTGCTCCAGTGTGCCTGGACCGACCCATATACCCATGCCGGTGGTTATGTGAGTCAGTCAGAGATGCTTGTGAGCCTGTCATGCAGTACTTTGGCTTCCCCTGGCCAGATATGCTTCGATGTGATCAGTACCCAAGGGAGGATGTCTGTATTGCTGTTACCTCTCCCAATGCCACCCAGGCACCACGTCCACGCAGTGAGTATCTTCCAGTGGCCTTACTGGGCAATGTATGCCCCTGTGTAAATAATAGCCTATGATTTTCTTTGTGCTAGCTGGGACGTTTGCCCTTTTCTTTTTGACTCTAAAAATTTTGTTTCACAATGTTGTCTCACTTTCCTTAGTGACTCAATTTAGGGTCATATGCATACAAGCACATTTTTATGCCTATATGTCAAGAATTGACAACTTTATTTGAAACTTAGGAGCCAGCCAGAATATTGAAGAACCAACCATATATGTTTTAGGATCATGAAGAGGAATTTATATATAGAGAGGTATGGAATACTCCAACAAGTTAGAAACCAGAAGTTAAAGAATTATGACCCTTGGCTTTCTATCTCCCAAGATTTGTTAAGCCCTGATTTATGTGTCTGTATTTGTAGAACATGTTCCATGTACCCTGTATTTCACAAGAGTTACCATACAAATTCAAGAGCTACATGCATTTTAACATTGTTAGAATAGACAGAGAGCACAGGAGTTCCTGTCCCAAAGAGCTTACAATTAAGAGGAGTAATAGTTGTGGAAAACAAATAATCATACGTAAAATACAAGTTAATGTAATTTTGTTCATCAATACATAGGGATCAATTTATTAATGTGCGCGCGGACATGATACGATGTAGCGTATCATGTCTGCTGCACATCGATAAATGCCGACAGCATACGCTGTCGTTATTTATCATTGCACCAGCAGTTCTTGTGAACTGCTGGTGCAATGCCACCCCCTGCAGATTAGCGGCCATTCAGCCACGAGCAGGGGGTGTCAATCAACCCGATCGTATTTGATAGGGCTGATTTCTGTCCGCCGTTTTAGAGCAGGCGGACAGGTTATGAAGCAGCGGTCTTCATACCGCTGCTTCATAACTTCTGTTTCCGGCGAACCTTCAGGCATCAAGCCGTACGGAGCTTGATAAATTGACCCCATAGAGTGCAGTGTTTCTGAATGTAGATATTTGTATGTTTGCCCCATGTGTGTTCTACTATGTGACTTCTACGTCTTGTGCTATTTGATTCTTGTGTTCTTGCTCTTTGACTGGTTTTGATAAATTCTCAGTATCCTATTTAAAGAGATATGAAACCCAGATTTTTTATTTCATGATTCAGACAGAGCATGCGATTTTAAACAGCTTTCTAATTTACTTTTATTATCAAGATTTCTTCATTCTCTTGGTATCTTTTGTTGAAAAGCAGGGACGTAAGCTTAGGAGCCGGACCATCTCTGGAGAACTTTATGGCAGCAGTTTTGCAAGAATATTATCCATTTGCAAGAGCACTAGGTGGCAGCACTATTTCCTGTCATGTAGTGCTCCAGAGGCCTACCTAGGTATATTTTCAACAAAGAATAACATGGGAATGTAGCAAATTTGATAATAAAAGTAAATAATGGTACGCTCTGTATGAATCACAAAAGAACATTTTTGGGTTTCATGTCCCTTTAAGGGGACAGTCTACACTACAAGTGTTATTGTTTAAAAAGATAGATAATGCCTTTAATACACATTCCCCAGCTTGGCACAACCAACATTGTTATATTAATATACTTTATAACATTTAAACCTCTACATTTCTGCCTTTTTCAAAGGCTCTATTGACAGCCTCTTATCACATGTTTTTGTATTTGATTTTCACAGCAGGATACTGATAGTTCATGTGGGCCATATAGTTAACATTGTGTTCACGCCTGAAGAGTTATTTAAAAATTAGCACAACACAGTACTAAATGCAAGTCAATAGATAATAAATATTCTCAGTCATGTGATCAGGGGGCTGTCAGAAGAGGCTTAGATACAAGGTAATCACAGAGGTAAAAAGTATATTAATATAACTGTGTTGGTTGTGCAAAACTGGGGAATGGGTAATAAAGGGATTATCTATCTTTTAAAACAATAACAATTCTATTGTAGACTGTCCCTTTAACTTTATAGCTCCAGCTCAGTGATTCAATTTACTTGTTCTGCTGTTTATTGTCCATTTCTCAACTCCAAGGGACTCCCATTGTAACCACTGCTTTATGACTCCCCACATCTCATGCTCAGCAGCTGCCTGACTACTTTGTGATATATCCGGTATCTGCCACCTCTACACTGTGACTGCCAGTGCCTCCTGCACTATCAGTACCTGTGCCCCCTGTTATGTAAAAAGAAGCACTGAATTATACCTTTATAATAGGCTGCAAGGTACTATTTCTCCTGCACTGATTCCCATATCACCAGATCTGTGCCTGTGACTTCTGCTATGCAACTCCACATTTCATTTCTGTTCTGTTATTATGTTGCTTTAGTAGTACTTGCTGTGTGTTCTGTACTTTTACATGACTCTCCCTCCCAGAAGACCTCTATGGGGTCAATTTATTATAGTGCGGACGGACATGATACGATGTAATGTATCATGTCTGCTGCACATCGATAAATGCTGACAGTTCTTGTGAACTGCTGGTGCAATGCCGCCCCCTGCAGATTTGCGGCCAATTGGCCTCTAGCAAGGGGTGTCACTGAAAGCTCTGTAACTCCCTGCCTCCTACCTCACTGACAGCTCTGTGTCTCCCTGCCTCCTACCTCACTGACTGCTCTGTGACTCCCTGCCTCCTACCTCACTGACTGCTCTGTGACTCCCTGCCTCCTACCTCACTGACTGCTCTGGGACTCCCTGCCTCCTACCTCACTGACTGCTCTGGGACTCCCTGCCTCCTACCTCACTGACTGCTCTGGGACTCCCTGCCTCCTACCTCACTGACTGCTCTGGGACTCCCTGCCTCCTACCTCACTGACAGCTCTGTGACTCCCTGTCTCCTACCTCACTGACTGCTCTGGGACTCTCTGCCTCCTACCTCACTGACTGCTCTGGGACTCCCTGCATCCTACCTCACTGACTGCTCTGGGACTCCCTGCATCCTACCTCACTGACTGCTCTGGGACTCCCTGCCTTCTACCTCACTGACTGCTCTGGGTCTCCCTGCCTCCTACCTCACTGACTGCTCTGTGACTCCCTGCCTCCTACCTCACTGACTGCTCTGGGACTCCCTGCATCCTACGTCACTGACTGCTCTGGGACTCCCTGCCTCCTACCTCACTGACTGCTCTGGGACTCCCTGCATCCTACCTCACTGACTGCTCTGGGACTTCCTGCCTTCTACCTCACTGACTGCTCTGGGACTCCCTGCCTCCTACCTCACTGACTGCTCTGTGTCTCCCTGCCTCCTACCTCACTGACTGCTCTGTGACTCCCTGCCTCCTACCTCACTCACTGCTCTGTGTCTCCCTGCCTCCTACCTCACTGACTGCTCTGTGACTCCCTGCCTCCTACCTCACTGACTGTTCTGTGACTTCCTGCCACCAACCTCACTGACAGCTCTGTGACTCCCTGCCTCCTATCTCACTGACAGCTCTGTGACTCCCTGCCTCCTACCTCACTGACCGCTCTGTGACTCCCTGCCTCCTACCTCACTGACTGCTGACTGCTCTGTGACTCCCTGCCTCCTACCTCACTGACTGCTCTGGGTCTCCCTGCCTCCTACCTCACTGACTGCTCTGTGACTCCCTGCCTCCTACCTCACTGACTGTTCTGTGACTTCCTGCCTCCAACCTCACTGACTGCTCTGGGACTTCCTGCCTTCTACCTCACTGACTGCTCTGGGACTCCCTGCCTCCTACCTCACTGACTGCTCTGTGTCTCCCTGCCTCCTACCTCACTGACTGCTCTGTGACTCCCTGCCTCCTACCTCACTGACTGTTCTGTGACTTCCTGCCTAAAACCTCACTGACAGCTCTGTGACTCCCTGCCTCCTATCTCACTGACAGCTCTGTGACTCCCTGCCTCCTACCTCACTGACCGCTCTGTGACTCCCTGCCTCCTACCTCACTGACTGCTGACTGCTCTGTGACTCCCGGCCTCCTACCTCAATGACAGCTCTGTGACTCCTCACTCCTACCTCACTGACAGCTCTGTGACTCCCTGCTCCTACCTCACTGACTGCTCTGTGACTCCCTGCCTCCTATCTCACTGACAGCTCTGTGACTCCCTGCCTCCTACCTCACTGACTGCTCTGTGACTTCCTGCCTCCTACCTCACTGACTGTTCTGTGACTCCCTGCCTCCTACCTCACTGACAGCTCTGTGACTCCCTGGCTCCTAACTCACTGACTGCTCTGACTCCCTGCCTCCTACCTCACTGACTGCTCTGTGACTCTCTGCCTCCTACCTCACTGACTGCTGACTGCTCTGTGACTCCCTGCCTACTACCTCACTGACAGCTCTGTGACTCCCTGCCTCCTACCTCACTGACAGCTCTGTGACTCCCCGCTCCTACCTCACTGACAGCTCTGTGACTCCCTGCCTCCTAGCTCACTGACTGCTCTGTGACTCCCTGCCTCCTACCTCACTGACAGCTCTGTGACTCCCTGCCTCCTACCTCACTTACTGCTGACTGCTCTGTGACTCCCTGCCTACTACCTCACTGACAGCTCTGTGACTCCCTGCCTCCTACCTCACTGACAGCTCTGTGACTCCCCGCTCCTACCTCACTGACAGCTCTGTGACTCCCTGCCTCCTACCTCACTGACTGCTCTGTGACTCCCTGCCTCCTATTTCACTGACAGCTCTGTGACTCCCTGCCTCCTACCTCACTGACAGCTCTGTGACTCCCCGCTCCTACCTCACTGACTGCTCTGTTACTCCCTGCCTCATACTTCCCTGACTGCTCTGTGACTCCCTGCTTCCTATCTCACTGACTGCTCTGGGACTCCCTGCCTCCTACCTCACTGACAGCTCTGTGACTCCCCGCTCCTACCTCACTGACAGCTCTGTGACTCCCCGCTCCTACCTCACTGACTGCTCTGTGACTCCCTGCCTCCTATCTCACTGACAGCTCTGTGACTCCCTGCCTCCTACCTCACTGACAGCTCTGTGATTCCCCGCTCCTACCTCACTGACTGCTGTTACTCCCTGCCTCCTACTTCCCTGACTGCTCTGTGACTCCCTGCCTCCTACCTCACTGACTGATCTGTGACTTCCTGCATTCTATGCTCACTAACTGCTCTGTATGCTCATGTATTGCTCTGCAACTCTGTTTCCCCTGCTCATTGACTGATCTCCAATTCCCTGCCTCTCATGCTTACAAACTGCTGTGCAATTCCCCCCATGCTCTACCGTAGCAGACTGTTCTGCAACTCCCTGCCTCCTTTACTGAATGACAGCTCTGCAACTTTCTGACTTCTATACTTATAAACTGATTATTAAATCCCACCTTTCATTGCTCTGTGATTGGTCTCTGATTATCTGCTTCATGCTCACTGACTGTACTGTTACTCTTTTCCTCCCATGCTTACTGACTGCTCTTTTACTTATTGCTTCTTATGCTCACTATCTGCTATTTTACTCCTTGCTTCTTATGTTCACTGACTGTACTGATCTCTGTTTTTCTCTCCCTCTCTCCTGTATACACCAGACATCCAGTGACGGTTCTGAAACTTAATATTTGGTGATTGCTAATTGACGGCAAACAAAGGTGGTGAAAAAGTTTGCACACGTAATATATGGAGCCCTTTGCAGCTCAACAGGAGTTTGGAGGTGCCTAGCACCTCCCAGCACCCACATAGAACTGCCACTGTAGACATTGTGCAGGAGAAGATGTCTTGACATATAAAAAACATTGGAGGATTGTCAGTGCTCCTACAAGTGCCCATCAGTCCCAGTAATACAAAGGCTGCATGTGGAGGTGACTCCCACTGATGTCACCGGCTTCACCAACTTTTATGAAGGCTGCTAAAATTTTGAAGAGAGTGCATGAGCATGTGCAGTGAGACATTTCAACCAGATCCTTCCAGCTATTCTAGCTGACATGCACGCTCCCTGTCTTCCCTCTAATACTAGCCAAAATGCCACCAAATATGACTTTTATTATGAAGCCTAAGTAAGGTAGGAAATATATATATACACATTAAAAAAAAATGTATGTCATGCCTAACTTTGCACCCCCCTGCAGGGTCGCCTTAAAGTAGTTGCCTAGTCTGCCTTTACTGTAGTACCGGCCCTGACTATGCTAAGTGAATGCTCTGTGACTCCCTGCCTCCTATGATCAAGGACTATGGGGTCAATTTAACTAACGGCGAGCGGAAATGATTCGCTGTAGCAAATCATGTCCACCTGACCTCGCTAAATTTAACATTGCACAAGCATTTCTTGTGAAATGCTTTTGCAATGCTGCCCCTGCACATTCGCGGCCAATCAGTTGCTAGCAGGGCGAACAAGCTAAGGAGTCTTATGACCGCTGCTTCTTAACTTATGTTTCCGGCATCCGCTGCTTGTTAAATCTACCCCTATATGTTATATTGAAAGCACCATTTTACAGTTCCATAAATGCATTAGCTGACTGTATGATTCTGTTTTTTTTTATGAAGAATTAGCCTGCATCATGGGATGAGTGAGAAAAAGCAGGCAGTGGAGATACCACCAGTCACAGGGATTCACTTTATCCTGGCTCCTCATTCCATGCTGTTTTTCCTGTTGCTGTTTCTTTTCCCTCTTGCTTTGCTTTGTGACTCACTGGATTACTATATACCCTGGATACATTTTGCCCTATTTATGTCACCTCAGTAGTTCCAGTGGAAGTAATAGGGGGATGGACTCATGGAATAATACTTTCAGTGAAAGTGATAGATAAATATGTATCCACTTTAAAAATGTTACACAAAACGTTATTCCATTTTGCACTGTGTACTGGGACTTATCTGTCTACGATCTGACTCCTCTCATTGCTGTCTGTCTTTTTATCAGGTATATCTGACTTTTGTTTCATTACTATCTGACTTTTGTCTCACTGCTGACTCCTCTCTATGGTGTCTGACTTTTGTATTGCTATATAACTTTTCTCTTGTTTCTGACACTCCTGAAATTTCTTTCTGACTTTTCTCTCACTGCTATTGCATTTTCTTATTTCTTTCTCTCTTCTCAGACTGCTTTCTCACAACTATCTCTCATTGCAGGCTCGCCAGAAACACGGGGCATCAAGCTCCATTCAGAGCTTGATAGATAGGCCCCTTAGTTCTTACTGCTCTCTGACTTACTTCCCCTTGTTGTCTAATTCCCTTTTTTCCTATATTCTGATTGTTTCCTTTTTTATCTTTTTTTTTAAATTGTATTCCCTTCTCGACCATCTTCTTTGGTTTCCCTTCTCTCATGTGTTCCTTCTCTGTTCCATTTTATGTACTAATTACGTTTAGACTTCTGTGTTTCCACATTTTCCAAATGTATTTTTATTTCTGAGTCCATTTTCACTACTGACTCTTCTCACAATGCTCTCTGACTCTTCTCTCGTTTAAGGAGCTCCTGACACTTAGGGCTCGATTTATCAAACGAGTGCGGACCGGCGTATTCTTGTGAACTGCTGGTGCAATGCCGCCCCCTGCAGATTTGCGGCCGCTAGCAGGGGGTGTCAATCAACCCGATCATATTCGATCGGGTTGATTTCTGTCCGCGGCCTCAGAGCAGGCGGACAAGTTATGGAACAGCGGCTTCATAACTTCTGTTTCCGAACTTATCTGTTTTAATGGCAACTCCCTTCTTTCTGACTCTTTAATACAAGTTTTATGACTTTCTTTCCCATACTTTCAGACTCTCAGTTCCCTCTGATTTGTTTCTCCTAATGGTATAATTAGATTCTGCCCAAATATTCTGATTCCTTTTTTTATCCCTCTTTTTCATGTATCCCAACTCTCTTATTTTTTTTCACTTCTAATTACTTTCAGACTTCTGTGTTTCTACATTTTATTATTACTTTCAGAGTCTGTTTTTACTGTTGTCTGACTCCCTTCTCTGAAAGCATTTTACTGTATTATAATTCTTTTTTGTATTTCTATATATTTTTTATATTTCTTCTTCTCTGAAGCTGTTGTCAAAGTTTCAAACTCCCCTCTAATTCCTGTTTTGGTTGATTTCTCTCATTTCTGTTTATTTTTGCCTGTTTCTTATTGTTCTGCAGCTTACTGGGAAGGATTCACTAAATCTGGTTGAGTAGGGAGGTGTGAATTTGTGGTTAGTTTTGCGGTTAGTTTTAAGAGAGGTGGACATCTGTTTTCAACTCTCCAAAAAGCATTTCACTTACATCTCTGCCAATTGATGGCAGCTGTATGTCAATGACAAGTAGCTATGAATGAGTTTTATATAGATAACACATATATGGGTAAGAATAATTAAAGGTGATTAGTGATACTTCCCTTTAACCCCTTTGCGACCAGAGCACTTTTCCATTAGTTGACCGTCTGGGACCAGGGCTATTTTTACATTTCTGCGGTGTTTGTGTTTAGCTCTAATTTTCCTCTTATTCATTTACTGTACCCACACATATTATATACCGTTTTTCTCGCCATTAAATGGACTTTCTAAAGATACCATTATTTTCATCATATATTTACTATAAAAATATTTATAAAATAGAATGGAAAAAAACCCCACTTTTTCTAACTTTGACCCCTAAAATCTGTTACACATCTACAACCACCAAAAACACCCATGCTAAATAGTTTCTAAATTTTGTCCTGAGTTTAGAAATACCCAATGTTTACATGTTCTTTGCTTTTTTTGCAAGTTATAGGGCAATAAGTACAAGTAGCACTTTACTATTTCCAAACCATTTTTTTTTCAAAATTAGCGATAGTTACATTGGGACATTGATATCTGTCAGGAATCTCTGCATATCTCGACATGTATATATTTTTTTTTAGTAGACAACCCAAAGTATTGATCCAGGCCCATTTTGGTATATTTCATGCCACCATTTCACCGCAAAATGAGATCAAATAAAATAAATTGTTCATTTTTTTCACAAACATTTTCACAAACTTTAGGTTTCTCACTGACATTATTTACAAACCGCTTGTGCATTTATGGCACAAATGGTTGTAAATGCTTCTTTGGGATCCCCTTTGTTCAGAAATAGCAGATTTATATGGCTTTGGCATTGCTTTTTGGTAATTAGAAGGCTGCTAAATGCAGCTGCGCACCACACGTGTATTATGCCCAGCAGTGAAGGGGTTAATTAGGGAGCTTGTAGGGAGTTTGTAGGGTTAATTTTAGCTTTAGTGTAGTGTAGTAGACAACCCAAAGTATTGATCTAGGTCCATTTTGGTATATTTCATGCCACCATTTCACCGCCAAATGCGATCAAATAAAAAAAATCGCTAACTTTTTCACAATTTTAGTTTTCTCACTGAAAGGATTTACTAACAGTTAGTGCAATCATGGCACAAATAGTTGTAAATACTTCTCTGGGAACCCCTTTGTTTAGAAATAGCAGACATATATGGCTTTGGCGTTGCTTTTTGGTAATTACAAGGCCGCTAAATGCCGCTGCGCACCACACTTGTATTATGCCCAGCAGTGACGGGGTTAATTTGGTAGCTTGTAAGGAGCTTGTAGGGTTAATTTTAGCTTTAGTGTAGAGATCAACCTCCCACCTGACACATCCCACCCCCTGATCCCTTCCAAATAGATCTCTTCCCTCCCCAACACCACAATTGTCCCCGCCATCTTAAGTACTGGCAGAAAGTCTGCCCGTACTAAAATAAAAAGCATTTTTTTTAATAGATTATGCAGTGTTGGATCCCCCCTTAGCCCCCAACCTCCCTGATCCCCCATACAGCTTTCTAACCCTCCCCCCTCTACCTACTTGCCGCCATCTTGGGTACTGGAAGCTGTCTGCTAGTACCCAGTTTGCCCAAAAAAGTGTGTTTTTTTAAATTTTATATTAAAAATAAACACCTAGATTACGAGTTTTTCGTTAGCCTTAAAAAGCAGCGTTGAGAGGTCCCAACGCTGCTTTTCTCCTAACGCTGGTATTACGAGTCTTGCAGGTACAGGTGTACTGCTCAATTTTTTTCCTTGACTTTAAAATACCGCAAATCCACTTACGTCAATTGCGTATCCCATATTTTCAATGGGACTTGCATAACGCCGGTATTACAAGTCTTCCTAAAAGTGAGCGGTACAGCCTCTCCTGTCAAGACTGGTACTGTATTTAAAAGTAACTAAAGTGCTAAAAAGTACACTAACACCCATAAACTACCTATTAACCCCTAAACCGAGGCCCCCCCCACATCGCAAACACTAAATTAATATTTTTAACCCCTAATCTGCCGAACCGGACATCGCTGCCACTATAATAAATATATTAACCCCTAAACCGCCGTACTCCCGCATCGCAAACACTAGTTACATTTTATTAACCCCTAATCTGCCGTACCTAACATCGCCGCCACCTACCTACATTTATTAACCCCTAATCTGCCGCCCACAACGTCGCCACCACTATTTTAAATGTATTAACCCCTAAACCTAAGTCTAACCCTAACCCTAACCCCCCTAACTTAAATATAATTTAAATAAATCTAAAGAAAATTACTACAATTAACTAAATAATTCCTATTTAAAACTAAATACTTACCTATAAAATAAACCATAAGCTAGCTACAATATAACTAATAGTTACATTGTGGCTAGCTTAGGGTTTATTTTTATTTTACAGGCAACTTTGTATTTATTTTAACTAGGTACAATAGTTATTAAATAGTTATTAACTATTTAATAGCTACCTAGCTAAAATAAATACAAAAGTACCTGTAAAATAAAACCTAACCTAAGTTACAATTACACCTAACACTACACTATAATTAAATTAATTCCCTACATTAAATTAAATTAATTACAATTAAATAAAATAAACTAAAGTACAAACCCCCCCACTAAATTACAGAAAATAATAAAATAATTACAACTTTTTTAAACTAATTACACCTAATCTAATCCCCTAATAAAATAAAAAAGCCTCCCAAAATAATAAAAATCCCTACCCTATACTAAATTACAAATAGCCCTTAAAAGGGCCTTTTGCGGGGCATTGCCCCAAAGTAATCAGCTCTTTTACCTGTAAAGAAAAATACAATACCCCCCCCCCCAACATTAAAACCCACCACCCACAGACCCAACCCTGGGAGTTTAATAACTATTGTACCTAGTTAAAATAAATACAAAGTTGCCTGTAAAATAAAAATAAACCCTAAGCTAGCTACAATGTAACTATTTGTTATATTGTAGCTAGCTTATGGTTTATTTTATAGGTAAGTATTTAGTTTTAAATAGGAATTATTTAGTTAATTGTATTAATTTTATTTAGATTTATTTAAATTATATTTAAGTTAGGGGGGGTTAGGGTTAGGGTTAGACTTAGGTTTAGGGGTTAATACATTTAATATAGTGGCAGCGACGTTGTGGGCGGCAGATTAGGGGTTAATAAATGTAGGTAGGTGGCGGCGATGTTAGGTACGGCAGATTAGGGGTTAATAAAATGTAACTAGTGTTTGCGATGCGGGAGTACGGCGGTTTAGGGGTTAATATATTTATTATAGTAACGGCGACGTTGGGGCGGCAGATTAGGGGTTAATAAGTGTAAGATTAGGGGTGTTTAGACTAGGGGTTCATGTTAGGGTGTTAGGTGTAGACATAAAATGTATTTCCCCATAGGAAACAATGGGGCTGCGTTAAGAGCTGAACGCTGCTTTTTTGCAGGTGTTAGTTTTTTTTTCAGCCGGCTCTGCCCCATTGATTCCTATGGGGAAATCGTGTACGAGCACGTTTAGCCAGCTCACCACTACCATAAGCAGCGCTAGTATTGAGGTGAGATGTGGAGCAAAATTTTGCTCTCCGCTCACTTTTCTGCGGCTAACGCCGGGTTTAAAAAAACCTGCAATACCAGCGTTGTCTGTAGGTGAGCGGTGAGCATAAACTGCTTGTTAGTACCACACAGCCTTACCGACAAAACTTGTAATCTAGCAAAAAGTATTTTCTGTAGTATAGCTGCCCCCCCTCAATACTCTCCCCCCTCCCCTCCAGATCCCTTGGCCAATATTTAATATCCCCCCTTCCTCTCCCTCCCTCTCCCTCCTTCATGTGCATTCATGAATGTCATGTGTAAATGTGGCACGTGCACGCCCCCACTGTCCACCCCGCCGCGGTCGCAAGTGAACACGCACACATCAGTGTGCACAGGAACCGGAACCAGCACTTGATGGGCCATCCACCGCCTCCCTTCTGCTGCTCCCACCCACCAACGATCGGCACTATCAATGGCCGATGCAGGAAGGGCCACAGAGTGGCCCTCTCTGCATCGGTGGTTTAAAAAGGCTATTGCAGTGATACCCTGGAAGCGGCTGCGCTTCAAACCCCAGAGGACGTGTCAGGCACGTCCTTGGTCTTTAAAGTCCTTACAAATGCTAGGTTTTACTATTGAAAGTAATAAAGGACACTCTCATTCATGAAGTATACTTGGCCAAATACGGTAACTAACCTTTCCATTTTTGCTTTTAATCTTAGTTGAGAGCTTGTATTTGAGTGCTGGACTTTCTCTGTGTGTTGTATTAATTTGTTTTGTAATTTTCCCTATGGTTCTTGCACCCAGACCTGTCTGGGATTAACTGCCTGTGATTCTGGGGACAGCACAGCTTCCTGTGAGTGCCAGTGAGCACCCAGGGCTGGGCATGTTGCAGGGTCATGGGATGTGTACCCGGACCGGTATGAGAGTGCAGTCCCCTTCCATGTTTTCTATATGTCTGGGGTGATTACATAAGCCTTTTCACACTTCCCTTGTTCCCAGTTTGTTTGGATTGAGAGCTTGCATTGTGTGGCTGTTTTAGGGTCCCAGGTTTTTGGAAAGGACCTTGACGTGGTACCTGGGCTTGTCCCATTTGGCCAAATGCGGTAACTAACCTTTCCATTTTTGCTTTTAGTCTTAGCTGAGAGCTTGTAAGTGAGTGCTGGACTTTCTCTGTGTGTTGTATTAATTTGTTTTGTAATTTTCCCTATGGGCCTTGCACCCAGACCTGTCTGGGGTTAACTGCCTGTGACTCTGGGGACAGCACAGCTTCCTGTGAGTGCCAGTGAGCACCCAGGGCTGGGCATGTTGCAGGGTTATGGGATGTGTACCCAGGGCCGGACTGGGAAATAAGACCGGCCCTGGAAATTTATATAGACCGGCCCAGCCCCGCCACCTCAAGCCCCGCCCCTCAAGCCCCGTCCCCTTTAAGGAAACTCTTTGGCCATGTAACTAACCACGAGCGGCAATGTATGACCCAGTTCTGCTAGTGCCACACACCCCACATCTTTAAAGTCAATCAATGTAGAGCCCAGCCGTCTCTAGTCTTACCACATATATATTGCTGGGTGAGGGTAGACACACACAGGCCGGAGACACTGCTGCCGCTTTGACGCTTTCCCCTAAACTGAGTCACTATTTTTAATTAACAATGAATTGATACACATACCTAACCTTTTCTTAAGTTTTTTTTTTAACTTTTATTAAAAAAAAAAATTGGAACACTCACTTACTGTTAAATGTATGTATGCAGTTGCACGGTGACTAGCTCAGCTGGGGGTGTTAACTTCTCTGCCTCTGCGTTGCTGGCCGTGATCGTCCATCCCTCCCACACGTGACGTGACGTGACCCCAAGAGGACTGGCCTCCAAGTACTAGGCTCGCTGACGCTCCCTCCAGTCCTGACTGTCTGTTTATGTCACGTGTGTGAGACGATGAGTGACGATTAGGAAGGCAAGTAAGTGACGTTCAAGCCGGGCCGGCCCGGCCCACCCCCGCAATCGCATTTCCCTGGCATCAACCTCATCATTTCACAACAGTTCATGGGAGTAGTAGCAAAGACCTAAAGATACAAGTTATAGATTGGGTTCCCCCAGGAACTAATAATAGATTACTGGCTTTGAGGAGAAAAGAAACTGAATGGATTTACAGGTTAAAAAGCCTAGCCCCTTTTGGACTAAACAATGATTTAGATGTACAAGCCTTTTTATAGTTTGTTTACAATCTGTTGACAATGGTCTTTTAACTGATGTTTCAGAATATTTAATGGTATCTCACGTTTGATGTTTTATGAAGTTTAATTATGTGTTTAACAAATAGGTTTTTTATGAATGCATAATATTTTTAACATTTTATATATTTTTATATATTTTTTTTAAATTTGCTTGTATTATATGAAGTGGACTGTGCCTCTTTTAACATTTTTTAGTATACTCTTAATGATGAAATATATATCACATATTGCCAATTATGTTTTGGTTCATATATTCTTTAGGTACTGCTTACTGTATGGTTTTCTTTAAAGGGCCACTGTAAGTAAATATTTTCTATGCCTGTTACTAACTAACTACCCCAAATATGCTTTTTATCAATAGCATTTCATTAACATATCTCTACCGTATATCAGAAATCTTGTCTGCAAATTTAATTGCTTTCCAAACCCACTCCGTGGGTATCCTTTGCTCTGTACCAATCCGTTTACAATACCTAGGTTTCAAAATGGCGCTTTAAACACAAAGTTATTGGTTTAAGTATTTTGAACATGCAGTGCTGAAAATAGTGGGCAGGAGAACGTGACATCATCGCCGAATAAAAGATATAACTTTTAGAACGTTATGAAACTTTGTTTTGGAGAAAATATAGGTCAGTAGGTTTTAATTAATGTTTATTAACTTTAATATGTTAGTTGTTTAGCTTAAAAATGATAACAGAAAGTAATCCTTTAACTATTAGTTTATATGATATCAATTTGCTGCTAACATTTGCCAATATGAATTGCTAATATTAATTGTTTATGTGCGGAAAAAAATCTTTTTTGTCTGTAATGAAATGTTGCATACACACATATATATTCAGGTGCGATTGTCTCTTTAATTGGATTTTTACTTACCAATTACAACTAGACTCCTAGTATTTAAAAGCATGAGTCACGATGACCTAGTACTCTTGAGAAAGCCGGGTTGTCACCGGCGAAACGCGTTGAGCTCTTTTGGTCATCCTGTGGATCTGTAGCTGGAGTTGGAAGGACGTCCAGTGACGTATGCTGTTTCACCACACGTTGAGAAGAACAGCCGGGCATTTTCAATCTGCTCCTTCCTATCACTGCGGACTTTGCCACGCTGGATTTTAACTTCATTTATACTGAAGGCTTGTTTTAAATATTGCTCTAGTAAGTTGCATTACTAGTGTGTGCTATTTGTAACAATAAAACTGTTTACCTTGAGTCGAAGGTGCGCTGTCTTCCCTCTTCTGTTACAGCTTCTTGTGAACCTACCGGTGGATTTGGAACCCATCGTCGTTGTTGTACAGCAGCACTCCCATGAGATCACCGTCTCAGCATTTCACTCCAACAACACTTACAGCCGGAGTTTAATTTCTCTGTTTCTAACGTACTCCAGGAAGACACGCTGTATGGTAATGTAGCGCGGCTTCTCCTCTTTTTGTTTTTTTTCATCCAGTGACAGACTGAGCTGAGACTCTGGTTTGCGGTAGGTTGTGCTTGCGTTGCAGCTGGTTATTGGTTATTAGATAGATTAGAAGTGAACTGTGTACTGACTTAGAACTAGACACAGTCTAGCGTGCCTTAGCCTATACTACTAACTTAGTGTGCAACAGAGCAACTAGCGGCCCGGCGCAATCAATCGCAAAATATTGCATCAAAAAATTTGTTAATAAAAATGTTTTACTTATAATTAATTGCTGCCCTCCTCTACTGCAGCAGCTGAGCCAGCCCAGCTGAGCTGCAGCCCACCGGGATTTTTCCCGGTATCCCGGCTGCCCAATCCGGCCCTGTGTGTACCCGGTCCGGTCTGAGAGTGCAGTCCCCTTCCGTATTTTGTATATGTCTGGGGTGATTACATAAGCCTGTGCACCCTTCACTTGTTCCCAGTTTGTTAGGATTGAGAGCTTGCATTGTGTGGCTGTTTTAGGGTCCCAAGTTTTTGGAAAGGACCTTGATGTGGTACCTGGGCTTGTCCCATTTGGCCAAATGCGGTACCTAACCTTTCTATTTTTGCTTTTAATCTTAGCTGAGAGCTTGTAAGTGAGTGCTGGACTTTCTCTGTGTGTTGTATTAATTTGTTTTGTAATTTTCCCTATGGTTCTTGCACTCAGACCTGTCTGGGGTTAACTGCCTGTGACTCTGGGGACAGCACAGCTTCCTGTGAGTGCCAGTGAGCATCCAGAGCTGGGCATGTTGCAGGGTCATGGGATGTGTACCCGGTCCGGTCTGAGAGTGCAGTCCCCTTCCGTGTTTTGTGTATATATATATATATATATATATATATATATCAAAATAACAAGAGTATTGCATTGAGCAATGATACTTTTTTATTGGACTAACTATACATTTATAAGATGACAAGCTTTCAGAAGAATGTCTTCCTTTTTCAAGTCTGAAGCAATACTGACCAACTTGATGGAATTTACAGATTACTTATAAATGTATAGTTAGTCCAATAAAAAAGTATCATTGCTCAATGCAATACTCTGGACTAACACGGCTACTCCAATCAACCTCTCTCTCTCTCTCTCTCTCTCTCTCTCTCTCTCTCTCTCTCTCTCTATATATATATATATATATATATATATACACACACATAAACACTATATAGCCAAAAGTATGTGGACGGACACCTGACATCACACCTACAGTATATGAGCTTGTTGTGTGGACACCTGACCATTACACTTATATGAGCTTGTTGTGTAAACACCTAGTCATTACCTACATGAGCTTGTTGGACATCCTATTCCAAAACCATGGGCATTAATATGGAAATAGCCTTTTGTGGCTATAAGACTACCACTTCCATATTGGTCACTGGAAGTTTAACATGGCACCTCATGGCAAAGAACTCTGAGGATCTTAAAAAAAGAATTGTTGCTCTACATAAAGATGGCCTAGGCTATAAGAAGATTGCCAAGACCCTTGAAACTGAGCTGCAGCACGATGGGAAAGATCATACAGCATAGCATGATCCCCTCCCTTCAGAGACTGGGCTGCAGGGCAGTATTCCAACATAATGACCCCAAACACACCTCCAAGATGACCACTGCTGTGCTAAAGAAGCTGAGGGTAAAGGTGATTGACTGGCCAAGCATGTCTCCAGACCTAAACCCTATTGAACATCTGTAGGGCATCCTCAAACGGAAGGTGGGGAAGCGCAAGGTCTCTAACATCTACCAGGTCCGTGATTTCGTCATGGAGGAGTGGAAGAGGACTGCAGTGGCAACCTGTGAAGCTCTGGTGAACTCCATGCCCAAGAGGGTTAAGGCAGTGCTGGAAAATAATGGTGGCCACACAAAATATTGACACTTTGTGCCCAATTTGGACATTTCCACTTAGGGGTGTACTCACTTTTGTTGCCAACGGTTTAGACATTAATGGCTGTGTGTTGAGTTATTTTGAGGGGACAGCAAATGTACACTGTTATACAGGTTGTACACTCACTACTTTACATTGTAGCAAAGTGTCATTTCTTCAGTATTGTCACATGAAAAGATATAATAAAATATTTACAAAAATGTGAGGGGTGTACTCACTTTTGTGAGATACTGTATGTGCATTTATGTATGTGTATTTATGTGTTTATATATGTATATATATATATATATATATATATATATATATATACTGTATATATATACATACATATACTAGTCCTAAAGCCTGTGTATACAGGCTATTTTTTGCAGTACAGCAGTTCCACCCCTTGCTCTCTCTCTATCCCCCTCTCTTTTGCTCTCTCCCCATCTCTTTTGCTCTCTCCGTCCTCTCTTCTGCTCTCTCTCTCCCCCCTCTCTATTTTGGTCTCTCTCTCCAACCTCTCTTTTCCTCCCTCTCTTTTGCGGTCTCTCTCCCCATCTCTTTTGCGCTCTTCCCCCTCTTTTTTGCCCTCTCTCTCTCCCCCTCTCTTTTGCTGTCTCTATCCCTCTCTTTTGCAGTTTCTCTCCCTCTCTCTTGCTCTCTCTATCCCCCCTCTTTTGCTCTATCTCTCCCCCCTCTTTTCTTTTACAAGATACGATAAGTCCACAGATTTCATCCTTACTTGTGGGATATCGCCTCCTGGTCAGCAGGAGGAGGCAAAGAGCACCACAGCAGACCTGTATATATAGCTCCTCCCTTCCCTCCCACTCCAGTCATTCTCTTTGCCTGTGTTAGTGATAGGAAGAGGTAAAGTGAGGTGTTAGTTTAGATTCTTCAATCAAGAGTTTATTATTTTTAAAATGGTACCAAAGTGTGCTATTTTGCTATAGGGTGTAGCCGTATTCCTGCCCCCCACCAGATCTGGTGGGGGGCAGACTCTCTCTCTTCGTCCAGGCATGGATAAGAGATGTTCAGGATCCTTGGACACTGGAAATTGTGTCTCAGGGGTATCAGTTGGAGTTCAGAAACTCTTCCCCCAGGGGACGGTTTCTTCTTTCAAGATTATCTGCAAACCAGATAAAAAGAGAGGCGTTCTTACATTGTGCAGGAGACCTTGCTTCCATGGGAGTAATACGTCCCGTTCCAGTACAGGAACAGGGTCAGGGGTTTTATTCAAACCTTTTGTGTAGTTCCCAAAAAAGAGGGAACGTTCCGACCTATTCTAGACCTCAAAAGTCTAAACAAGTTCCTCAGAGTTCCATCCTCCAAGATGGAAACTATCCGTACCATTCTTCCATTGATCCAGGAGGGTCAATTTATGACTACCGTGGATCTAAAGGATGCATATCTACATGTTCCTATCCACAAAGATCATCACAAGTTCCTCCGTTTTGCCTTTCTGGACAAATATTTTCAGTTCGTGGCTCTTCCTTTCGGTCTGGCCACGGTGCCCAGAATCTTCACAAAGGTTCTGGGGTCTCTGCTGGCGGTTCTCAGGCCACGGGGCATTGCAGTGGCACATTATCTGGACGATATTCTGATCCAGGCGTCTTATCAGCTGACGAAGTCTCATACCGACATTGTTCTGTCATTCCTAAGGACTCACGGGTGGAAGGTGAACCTAGAAAAGAGTTCACTAATTCCACAGACAAGGGTTCCTTTCTTGGGAACTCTAATCGATTCTCTGTCCATGAAGATCTTTTTGACGGAAGTCAGAAAGTTAAAGATTCTGAATACATGCCGAACCCTTCAGTCCAATCCTCGGCCGTCAGTGGCTCAGTGCATGGAGGCAATTGGATTGATGGTAGCGGCAATGGACATCATTCCGTTTGCTCGTTTTCTTCTCAGACCTCTGCAACTGAGCATGCTCAGGCAGTGGAATGGAGATTATACCAATTTGTCTCCTCAAATAGATCTAGATCAGGAGACAAGGGACTCTCTTCTTTGGTGGTTGTCGCTGGATCATCTGTCCCAGGCGACATGCTTCCGCAGACCCTTGTGGGTGATAGTGACAACGGACGCCAGCCTGATGGGGTGGGGAGCTGTCTGGAACTCCCTGAGGACTATGGGTGTGTGGACTCGATCGGAGTCTCTACTTCCCATCAATATCCTAGAGTTGAGAGCAATCTTCAATGCACTTCAGGCTTGGCCTCAGTTGGCCTCGGCCAAATTCATCAGATTCCAGTCGGACAACATTACGACTGTAGCTTACATCAATCATCAGGGAGGAACGAGGAGATCCTTAGCGATGTCAGAAGTAGCCAGGATAATCCAGTGGGCGGAGGTTCACTCTTGTTATCTGTCGGCAATCCACATCCCAGGTGTGGAAAACTGGGAGGCGGATTTTCTGAGCAGACAGACTTTTCATCCGGGGGAATGGGAACTCCATCCAGAGGTATTTGCCAGACTGATTCTCAGATGGGGCAGGCCGGAGTTGGATATTATGGCATCTCGTCAGAATGCCAAGCTTCCGAGATACGGGTCCAGGTCCATGGATCCCCAGGCCAAGCTGATAGATGCCTTGGCAGTACCTTGGTCGTTCAACCTAGCTTATGTGTTCCCTCCATTTGCTCTCCTTCCCCAGGTGATTGCTCGAGTCAAACAGGAGAGGTCTTCGGTGATCCTCATCGCTCCTGCGTGGCCTCGCAGAACTTGGTATGCCGATCTGGTGGACATGTCATCTCAGCCACCATGGAAGCTTCCATTGAGGAAAGACCTTCTCATTCAGGGACCCTTCCATCATCCAAATCTAATTTCTCTGCAGCTAACTGCCTGGAGAGTGAACGCTTGATTTTATCAAAGCGAGGGTTCTCTGATTCGGTCATTGATACCTTGATTCAGGCACGTAAGCCTGTTACTAGAAAGATTTACCATAAGATATGGCGTAAATATCTTTATTGGTGTGAATCCAAGAGCTACTCATGGAGTAGAGTTAGGATTCCCAGGCCCAGGCTCTACATAAAGATGGCCTAGGCTATAAGAAGATTGCCAAGACCCTTGAAACTGAGCTGCAGCACGATGGGAAAGATCATACAGCATAGCATGATCCCCTCCCTTCAGAGACTGGGCTGCAGGGCAGTATTCCAACATAATGACCCCAAACACACCTCCAAGATGACCACTGCTGTGCTAAAGAAGCTGAGGGTAAAGGTGATTGACTGGCCAAGCATGTCTCCAGACCTAAACCCTATTGAACATCTGTAGGGCATCCTCAAACGGAAGGTGGGGAAGCGCAAGGTCTCTAACATCTACCAGGTCCGTGATTTCGTCATGGAGGAGTGGAAGAGGACTGCAGTGGCAACCTGTGAAGCTCTGGTGAACTTCATGACCAAGAGGGTTAAGGCAGTGCTGGAAAATAATGGTGGCCACACAAAATATTGACACTTTGTGCCCAATTTGGACATTTCCACTTAGGGGTGTACTCACTTTTGTTGCCAACGGTTTAGACATTAATGGCTGTGTGTTGAGTTATTTTGAGGGGACAGCAAATGTACACTGTTATACAGGTTGTACACTCACTACTTTACATTGTAGCAAAGTGTCATTTCTTCAGTATTGTCACATGAAAAGATATAATAAAATATTTACAAAAATGTGAGGGGTGTACTCACTTTTGTGAGATACTGTATGTGCATTTATGTATGTGTATTTATGTGTTTATATATGTATATATATATATATATATATATATATATATATATATATATACTGTATATATATACATACATATACTAGTCCTAAAGCCTGTGTATACAGGCTATTTTTTGCAGTACAGCGGTTCCACCCCTTGCTCTCTCTCTATCCCCCTCTCTTTTGCTCTCTCCCCATCTCTTTTGCTCTCTCCGTCCTCTCTTCTGCTCTCTCTCTCCCCCCTCTCTATTTTGGTCTCTCTCTCCAACCTCTCTTTTCCTCCCTCTCTTTTGCGGTCTCTCTCCCCATCTCTTTTGCGCCCTTCCCCCTCTTTTTTGCCCTCTCTCTCTCCCCCTCTCTTTTGCTGTCTCTATCCCTCTCTTTTGCAGTTTCTCTCCCTCTCTCTTGCTCTCTCTATCCCCCCTCTTTTGCTCTATCTCTCCCCCCTCTTTTCTTTTACAAGATACGATAAGTCCACAGATTTCATCCTTACTTGTGGGATATCGCCTCCTGGTCAGCAGGAGGAGGCAAAGAGCACCACAGCAGACCTGTATATATAGCTCCTCCCTTCCCTCCCACTCCAGTCATTCTCTTTGCCTGTGTTAGTGATAGGAAGAGGTAAAGTGAGGTGTTAGTTTAGATTCTTCAATCAAGAGTTTATTATTTTTAAAATGGTACCAAAGTGTGCTATTTTGCTATAGGGTGTAGCCGTATTCCTGCCCCCCACCGGATCTGGTGGGGGGCAGACTCTCTCTCTTCGTCCAGGCATGGATAAGAGATGTTCAGGATCCTTGGACACTGGAAATTGTGTCTCAGGGGTATCAGTTGGAGTTCAGAAACTCTTCCCCCAGGGGACGGTTTCTTCTTTCAAGATTATCTGCAAACCAGATAAAAAGAGAGGCGTTCTTACATTGTGCAGGAGACCTTGCTTCCATGGGAGTAATACGTCCCGTTCCATTACAGGAACAGGGTCAGGGGTTTTATTCAAACCTTTTGTGTAGTTCCCAAAAAAGAGGGAACGTTCCGACCTATTCTAGACCTCAAAAGTCTAAACAAGTTCCTCAGAGTTCCATCCTCCAAGATGGAAACTATCCGTACCATTCTTCCATTGATCCAGGAGGGTCAATTTATGACTACCGTGGATCTAAAGGATGCATATCTACATGTTCCTATCCACAAAGATCATCACAAGTTCCTCCGTTTTGCCTTTCTGGACAAATATTTTCAGTTCGTGGCTCTTCCTTTCGGTCTGGCCACGGTGCCCAGAATCTTCACAAAGGTTCTGGGGTCTCTGCTGGCGGTTCTCAGGCCACGGGGCATTGCAGTGGCACATTATCTGGACGATATTCTGATCCAGGCGTCTTATCAGCTGACGAAGTCTCATACCGACATTGTTCTGTCATTCCTAAGGACTCACGGGTGGAAGGTGAACCTAGAAAAGAGTTCACTAATTCCACAGACAAGGGTTCCTTTCTTGGGAACTCTAATCGACTCTCTGTCCATGAAGATCTTTTTGACGGAAGTCAGAAAGTTAAAGATTCTGAATACATGCCGAACCCTTCAGTCCAATCCTCGGCCGTCAGTGGCTCAGTGCATGGAGGCAATTGGATTGATGGTAGCGGCAATGGACATCATTCCGTTTGCTCGTTTTCTTCTCAGACCTCTGCAACTGAGCATGCTCAGGCAGTGGAATGGAGATTATACCAATTTGTCTCCTCAAATAGATCTAGATCAGGAGACAAGGGACTCTCTTCTTTGGTGGTTGTCGCTGGATCATCTGTCCCAGGCGACATGCTTCCGCAGACCCTTTTGGGTGATAGTGACAACGGACGCCAGCCTGATGGGGTGGGGAGCTGTCTGGAACTCCCTGAGGACTATGGGTGTGTGGACTCGATCGGAGTCTCTACTTCCCATCAATATCCTAGAGTTGAGAGCAATCTTCAATGCACTTCAGGCTTGGCCTCAGTTGGCCTCGGCCAAATTCATCAGATTCCAGTCGGACAACATTACGACTGTAGCTTACATCAATCATCAGGGAGGAACGAGGAGATCCTTAGCGATGTCAGAAGTAGCCAGGATAATCCAGTGGGCGGAGGTTCACTCTTGTTATCTGTCGGCAATCCACATCCCAGGTGTGGAAAACTGGGAGGCGGATTTTCTGAGCAGACAGACTTTTCATCCGGGGGAATGGGAACTCCATCCAGAGGTATTTGCCAGACTGATTCTCAGATGGGGCAGGCCGGAGTTGGATATTATGGCATCTCGTCAGAATGCCAAGCTTCCGAGATACGGGTCCAGGTCCATGGATCCCCAGGCCAAGCTGATAGATGCCTTGGCAGTACCTTGGTCGTTCAACCTAGCTTATGTGTTCCCTCCATTTGCTCTCCTTCCCCAGGTGATTGCTCGAGTCAAACAGGAGAGGTCTTCGGTGATCCTCATCGCTCCTGCGTGGCCTCGCAGAACTTGGTATGCCGATCTGGTGGACATGTCATCTCAGCCACCATGGAAGCTTCCATTGAGGAAAGACCTTCTCATTCAGGGACCCTTCCATCATCCAAATCTAATTTCTCTGCAGCTAACTGCCTGGAGAGTGAACGCTTGATTTTATCAAAGCGAGGGTTCTCTGATTCGGTCATTGATACCTTGATTCAGGCACGTAAGCCTGTTACTAGAAAGATTTACCATAAGATATGGCGTAAATATCTTTATTGGTGTGAATCCAAGAGCTACTCATGGAGTAGAGTTAGGATTCCCAGGATTTTATTTTTTCTCCAAGAAGGATTGGAGAAAGGGTTGTCAGCCAGTTCCTTAAAGGGACAGATTTCTGCTTTGTCTATTTTGCTACACAAACGTCTGGCAGATGTTCCGGATATTCAATCTTTTTGTCAGGCTCTGACTAGACTCAGGTCTGTGTTTAGACCAATTGCTCCTCCTTGGAGTTTGAATTTAGTTCTTAATGTTCTTCAAGGGGTTCCGTTTAAACCTATGCATTCCATAGATATTAAGTTGTTATCTTGGAAAGTTTTATTTTTGGTTGCTATTTCTTCTGCTCGCAGAGTTTCTGAGCTTTAAGCGTTACAATGTGATTCTCCTTATCTTATTTTCCATTCTGATAAGGTGGTGTTACGTACCAAATCTGGTTTCCTTCCTAAGGTGGTTTCTAATAAGAATATTAATCAGGAAATTGTTGTTCCTTCCTTGTGTCCTAATCCTTCTTCTAAGAAGGAGCGTCTGTTACATAATTTGGACTTGGTCCGTGCTTTAAAGTTTTACTTACAGGCCACTAAAGATTTTCTTCAATCTTCTTCGATGTTTATTGTGTTTTCCGGGAAGCATAGGGGTCAGAAAGCTACGGCCCCTTCTCTTTCATTTTGGCTGAAGAGTATCATTCGGTTTGCATATGAGACTGCTGGACAGCAACCTCCTGCACAGATTACGGCTCATTCCACTGGAGCTGTGGCTTCCTCATGGGCATTCAAAAATGATGCTTCTGTTGAACAGATTTGCAAAGCTGCAACTTGGTCGTCTCTTCACACTTTTCCAAATTTTCCAAATTCGATACTTTTGCCTCATCTGAGGCAGCTTTTGGGAGGAAAGTTCTTCAAGCAGTGGTGCCTTCCGTTTAGGTTCCCTGTCTTGTCCCTCCTGTTTTCATCCGTGTACTATAGCTTTGGTATTGTATCCCACAAGTAAGGATGAAATCCGTGGACTCGTATCTTGTAAAAGAAAAGGAAATTTATTCTTACCTGATAAATTTGTTTCTTTTACGATACGATGAGTCCACGGCCCACCCTGATTTTATGAGACAGGTTTTTATTTTTGTTAAACTTCAGTCACCTCTGCACCTTGGCTTTTCCTTTCTCTTCCTAACTTCGGTCGAATGGCTGGAGTGGGAGGGAAGGAAGGAGCTATATATACAGCTCTGCTGTGGTGCTCTTTGCCTCCTCCTGCTGACCAGGAGGCGATATCCCACAAGTAAGGATGAAATCCGTGGACTCATCGTATCGTAAAAGAAACAAATTTATCAGGTAAGAATAAATTTCCTTTTTTTCTTTCTCTCTCCCCCTCTCTTTTGCACTCTCTCTCCTCTCTCTTTTGCCCTCTCCCCCTCTCTTTTGCTCTCTCTCTCCCACTCCCTTTTGCTCTCTCTCTCCCCTCTCTTTTGCTCTCTCTCTTTTTCCCCCTCTCCTTCCCCCCTCTCTTTTGCACGCTCCCTCTCCCCTCTTTTGTGCTCTCCCTCCTATCTTTTGCTGTCTCTCTTCCTCTCTTTTTCTCTCTCTATCTCCCCTCTCTTTTGCTCTCTCTCCCCTCTCTTTTGCTCTCTCTCCCCTCTCTTTTCTTCTCTCTCTCCCCCCTCCCTTTTGCTGTCTCTCTCCCACTCTCTTTTCCTCCCTCTCTTTTGCGCTCTCTCTTCCCCTCTCTTTGCGCTCTCCCCCCTCTCTTTTGCTCTCTCTCCCCCTCTCTTTTGCTCTCTCTCCCCCTCTCTTTTGCTGTCTCTCTTCCTCTCTTTTGCTCTCTCTATCTCCCCTCTTTTGCTCTCTCTCTCTCCCTCTCTTTTGCTTTATCTCACTCTCCCCCTCTCTTTTGCTCTCTCCCACCTCTCTTTTGCTGTCTCTCTCCCTCTCTTTTGCTCTCTCTATCCCCCCTCTTTTGCTCTCTCTATCCCCCTATTTTGCTCTCCCCCCTCTCTTTTGCTCTCTCCCCCCTCTCTTTTGCTCTCTCTCTCCCCCTCTCTTTTGTTCTCTCTATCCCCCCTCTTTTCCTCTCTCTATCCCCCCTCTTTTTCTCTCTGTCCCCTTTCTTTTGCTCTCTTTCCCCCTCTCTGTTGCTGTATCTCTCCCCTTCTCTATTACTGTATCTCTCCCCCTCTCTTTTGCTCTTTCTCTCTCCCTCTCTCTTATGCTCTCTCTCTCTCCTCCTCTCTTTTGCTGTCTCTCTCCCTCTCTTTTGCTCTCTCTCTATCCCCCCCTCTTCTGCTCTCTCTATCCCCCTCTTTTGCTCTCTCTCCCCCCTTTCTTTTTCTCTCTCTACCCTTTCCTTTGCTCTCTTTCCCCCCTCTCTTTTGCTGGATCTCTCCCCATCTCTTTTGCTCTTTCTCTCTCCCTCTCTTTTGCTCTCTCTCCCCCTCTCTTATGCTCTCTCTGTCCCCCTCTCTTTTGCTCTCTCTCTCCCCCCTCTCATTTGCTCTCTCTCCCCCCTCTCTTTTCCTCCCTCTCTTTTGCACTCTCTCTCCCCTCTCTCTTTTGCGCTCTCCCCCCTCTCTTTTGCTCTATCTCTCCCTCTCTTTTGCTCTCTCTCCCCCTCTCTTTTGCTGTCTCTCTTCCTCTCATTTGATCTCTCTATCCCCCCTCTTTTGCTCGCTCTCTCCCCCTCTTTTGCTCTCTCCCCCTCTCTTTTGCTCTCTTCCCTCTCTCTTTTGCTATCTCTCTCCCTCTCTTTTGCTCTCTCTATCCCCCCTCTTTTGCTCTCTCTATCCCCCCTCTTTTGCTCTCTCTCCCCCCTCTCTTTTGCTTTCTCTTTTCCCCTATCTTTTGCTCTCTCTCTCTCCCCCCTCTCTTTTGCTCTCTCTATCCCCCCTCTTTTGGATTTCTCTATCCCCCCTCTTTTGCTCTCTCTCTCTCTATCCCCTTTCTTTTGCTCTCTTTCCCCCCTCTCTTTTGCTGTCTCTCCCCCCTCTCTTTTGCTCTTTCTCTCTCCCTCTCTTTTGCTCTCTCTCCCCCTCTCTTATGCTCTCTCTCTCTCCCCCTCTCTTTTGCTGTCTCTCTTCCTCTCTTTTTCTATCTCTATCTCCCCTCTCTTTTGCCCTCTCTCTCTCCCCTCTCTTTTGACCTCTCTCCCCTCTCTTTTGCTCTCTCTCCCCTCTCTTTTGTTCTCTCTCTCCCCCCTCTCTTTTGCTGTCTCTCTCCAACTCTCTTTTCCTCCCTCTCTTTTGCGCTCTCTCTTCCCCTCTCTTTTGCGCTCTCCCCCCTCTCTTTTGCTCTCTCTCCCCCTCTCTTTTGCTCTATCTCCCCCTCTCTTTTGCTGTCTCTCTTCCTCTCTTTTGCTCTCTCTATCTCCCCTCTTTTGCTCTCTCTCTCCCTCTCTTTTGCTCTATCTCACTCTCCCCCTCTCTTTTGCTCTCTCCCACCTCTCTTTTGCTCTCTCTATCCCCCCTCTTTTGCTCTCTCTATCCCCCTATTTTGCTCTCCCCCCTCTCTTTTGCTCTCTCCCCCCTCTCTTTTGCTCTCTCTCTCCCCCTCTCTTTTGCTCTCTCTATCCCCCCTCTTTTCCTCTCTCTATCCCCCCTCTTTTTCTCTCTCTCCCCTTTCTTTTGCTCTCTTTCCCCCCTCTCTGTTGCTGTATCTCTCCCCCTCTCTGTTGCTGTATCTCTCCCCCTCTCTGTTGCTGTATCTCTGCCCCTCTCTTTTGCTCTTTCTCTCTCCCTCTCTCTTATGCTCTCTCTCTCTCCTCCTCTCTTTTGCTGTCTCTCTCCCTCTCTTTTGGTCTCTCTATCCCCCCCTCTTTTGCTCTCTCTATCCCCCTCTTTTGCTCTCTCTCCCCCCCTTTCTTTTTCTCTCTCTACCCTTTCCTTTGCTCTCTTTCCCCCCTCTCTTTTGCTGTATATCTCCCCATCTCTTTTGCTCTTTCTCTCTCCCTCTCTTTTGCTCTCTCTCCCCCTCTCTTTTCCTCCCTCTCTTTTGCACTCTCTCTCCCCTCTCTCTTTTGCGCTCTCCCCCCTCTCTTTTGCTCTCTCTCTCCCTCTCTTTTGCTCTCTCTCCCCCTCTCTTTTGCTGTCTTTCCGCCCTCTCTTTTGCTGTATCTCTCCCCCTCTCTTTTGCTGTCTCTCTGCCTCTCATTTGCTCTCTCTATCCCCCCTCTTTTTTTCCCTTTGCTCTCTTTCCCCCCTCTCTTTTGCTGTATCTCTCCCCCTCTCTTTTGCTCTCTCTCTCCCCCCTCTCATTTGCTCTCTCTCCCCCCTCTCTTTTCCTCCCTCTCTTTTGCACTCTCTCTCCCCTCTCTCTTTTGCGCTCTCCCCCCTCTCTTTTGCTCTCTCTCTCCCTCTCTTTTTCTCTCTCTCCCCCTCTCTTTTGCTGTCTCTCTTCCTCTCATTTGCTCTCTCTATCCCCCCTCTTTTGCTCTCTCTCTCCCCCCTCTTTTGCTCTCTCTCCCTCTCTTTTGCTCTCTCTATCCCCCCTCTTTTGCTCTCTCTATCCCCCCTCTTTTGCTCTCTCTCTCCCCCCTCTCTTTTGCTTTCTCTTTCCCCCTATCTTTTGCTCTGTCTCTATCTCCCCCCTCTCTTTTGCTCTCTCTATCCCCCCTCTTTTGGCTTTCTCTATCCCCCCCTCTTTTGCTCTCTCTCTATATATCCCCTTTCTTTTGCTCTCTTTCCCCCCTCTCTTTTGCTGTCTCTCCCCCCTCTCATTTGCTCTTTCTCTCTCCCTCTCTTTTGCTCTCTCTCCCCCTCTCTTATGCTCTCTCTCTCTCCCCCTCTCTTTTGCTGTCTCTCTTCCTCTCTTTTTCTCTCTCTATCTCCCCTCTCTTTTGCCCTCTCTCTCTCCCCTCTCTTTTGCCCTCTCTCCCCTCTCTTTTGCTCTCTCTCCCCTCTCTTTTGTTCTCCCTCCCCCCCTCCCTTTTGCTGTCTCTCTCCAACTCTCTTTTCCTCCCTCTCTTTTGCGCTCTCTCTTCCCCTCTCTTTTGCGCTCTCCCCCCCTCTCTTTTGCTCTCTCTCCCCCTCTCTTATGCTCTCTCTCCCCCTCTCTTTTGCTGTCTCTCTTCCTCCCTTTTGCTCTCTCTTTCTCCCCTCTTTTGCTCTCTCTCTCTCCCTCTCTTTTGCTCTATCTCACTCTCCCCCTCTCTTTTGCTCTCAACCACCTCTCTTTTGCTGTCTCTCTCCCTCTCTTTTGCTCTCTCTATCCCCCCTCTTTTGCTCTCTCTATCCCCCTATTTTGCTCTCCCCCTCTCTTTTGCTCTCTCCCCCCCTCTCTTTTGCTCTCTCTCTCCCCCTCTCTTTTGCTCTCTCTATCCCCCCTCTTTTCCTCTCTCTATCCCCCCTCTTTTTCTCTCTCTCCCCTTTATTTTGCTCTCTTTCCCCCCTCTCTGTTGCTGTATCTCTCCCCCTCTCTGTTGCTGTATCTCTCCCCCTCTCTGTTGCTGTATCTCTCCCCCTCTCTTTTGCTCTTTCTCTCTCCCTCTCTCTTATGCTCTCTCTCTCCTCTCTTTTGCTGTCTCTCTCCCTCTCTTTTGGTCTCTCTCTATCCCCCCCTCTTTTGCTCTCTCTATCCCCCTCTTTTGCTCTCTCTCCCCCCTTTCTTTTTCTCTCTCTACCCTTTCCTTTGCTCTCTTTCCCCCCTCTCTTTTGCTGTATCTCTCCCCATCTCTTTTGCTCTTTCTCTCTCCCTCTCTTTTGCTCTCTCTCCCCCTCTCTTTTCCTCCCTCTCTTTTGCACTCTCTCTCCCCTCTCTCTTTTGCGCTCTCCCCCCTCTATTTTGCTCTCTCTCTCCCTCTCTTTTGCTCTCTCTCCCCCTCTCTTTTGCTGTCTTTCCCCCCTCTCTTTTGCTGTATCTCTCCCCCTCTCTTTTGCTCTCTCTCCCCCCCTCTCTTTTCCTCCCTCTCTTTTGCACTCTCTCCCCTCTCTCTTTTGCGCTCTCCCCCCTCTCTTTTGCTCTCTCTCTCCCTCTCTTTTGCTATGTCTCCCCCTCTCTTTTGCTGTCTCTCTTCCTCTCATTTGCTCTCTCTATCCCCCCTCTTTTTTTCCCTTTGCTCTCTTTCCCCCCTCTCTTTTGCTGTATCTCTCCCCCTCTCTTTTGCTCTCTCTCTCCCCCCTCTCATTTGCTCTCTCTCCCCCTCTCTTTTCCTCCCTCTCTTTTGCGCTCTCCCCCCTCTCTTTTGCTCTCTCTCTCCCTCTCTTTTGCTCTCTCTCCCCCTCTCTTTTGCTGTCTCTCTTCCTCTCATTTGCTCTCTCTATCCCCCCCTCTTTTGCTCTCTCTCTCTCCCCTCTTTTGCTCTCTCCCCCCTCTCTTTTGCTCTCTTCCCTCTCTCTTTTGCTATCTCTCTCCCTCTCTTTTGCTCTCTCTATCCCCCCTCTTTTGCTCTCTCTATCCCCCCTCTTTTGCTCTCTCTCTCCCCCCTCTCTTTTGCTTTCTCTTTCCCCCTATCTTTTGCTCTCTCTCTCTCCCCCCTCTCTTTTGCTCTCTCTATCCCCCCTCTTTTGGCTTTCTCTATCCCCCCTCTTTTGCTCTCTCTCTCTCTATCCCCTTTCTTTTGCTCTCTTTCCCCCCTCTCTTTTGCTGTCTCTCCCCCCTCTCATTTGCTCTTTCTCTCTCCCTCTCTTTTGCTCTCACTCCCCCTCTCTTATGCTCTCTCTCTCTCTCCCCCTCTCTTTTGCTGTCTCTCTCCCTCTCTTTTGCTCTCTCTATCCCCCCTCTTTTGCTCTCTCTCCCCTTTCTTTTGCTCTCTTTCCCCCCTCTCTTTTGCTGTCTCTCCCCCCTCTCTTTTGCTCTTTCTCTCTCCCTTTCTTTTGCTCTCTCTCCCCCTCTCTTATGCTCTCTCTCTCTCCCCCCTCTCTTTTGCTGTCTCTCTTCCTCTCTTTTGCTCTCTCTATCTCCCCTCTTTTGCTCTCTCTCTCCCTCTCTTTTGCTCTATCTCACTCTCCCCCTCTCTTTTGCTCTCTCCCACCTCTCTTTTGCTGTCTCTCTCCCTCTCTTTTGCTCTCTCTATCCCCCCTCTTTTGGCTTTCTCTATCCCCCCTCTTTTGCTCTCTCTCTCTCTATCCCCTTTCTTTTGCTCTCTTTCCCCCCTCTCTTTTGCTGTCTCTCCCCCCTCTCTTTTGCTCTTTCTCTCTCCCTCTCTTTTGCTCTCTCTCCCCCTCTCTTATGCTCTCTCTCTCTCCCCCTCTCTTTTGCTGTCTCTCTTCCTCTCTTTTTCTCTCTCTATCTCCCCTCTCTTTTACCCTCTCTCTCTCCCCTCTCTTTTGCCCTCTCTCCCCTCTCTTTTGCTCTCTCTCCCCTCTCTTTTGTTCTCTCTCTCCCCCTCCCTTTTGCTGTCTCTCTCCAACTCTCTTTTCCTCCCTCTCTTTTGCGCTCTCTCTTCCCCTCTCTTTTGCGCTCTCCCCCCTCTCTTTTGCTCTCTCTCCCCCTCTCTTTTGCTCTCTCTCCCCCTCTCTTTTGCTCTCTCTCCCCCTCTCTTTTGCTCTCTCTATCTCCCCTCTTTTGCTCTCTCTCTCTCTCTCCCTCTCTTTTGCTTTATCTCACTCTCCCCCTCTCTTTTGCTCTCTCCCACCTCTCTTTTGCTGTCTCTCTCCCTCTCTTTTGCTCTCTCTATCCCCCCTCTTTTGCTCTCTCTATCCCCCTATTTTGCTCTCCCCCCCCCTCTCTTTTGCTCTCTCCCCCCTCTCTTTTGCTCTCTCTCTCCCCCTCTCTTTTGCTCTCTCTATCCCCCCTTTTTTCCTCTCTCTATCCCCCCTCTTTTTCTCTCTCTCCCCTTTCTTTTGCTCTCTTTCCCCCCTCTCTGTTGCTGTATCTCTCCCCCTCTCTTTTGCTCTTTCTCTCTTCCTCTCTCTTATGCTCTCTCTCTCTCCTCCTCTCTTTTGCTGTCTCTCTCCCTCTCTTTTGCTCTCTCTCTGCCCCTCTCTTTTGCTCTCTCTCCCCCCCCTCTCATTTGCTCTCTCTCCCCCCTCTCTTTTCCTCCCTCTCTTTTGCACTCTCTCTCCCCTCTCTCTTTTGCGCTCTCCCCCTCTCTTTTGCTCTCTCTCTCCCTCTCTTTTGCTGTCTCTCCCCCCTCTCTTTTGCTCTTTCTCTCTCCCTCTCTTTTGCTCTCTCTCTCCCCCTCTCTTATGCTCTCTCTCTCTCCCCCTCTCTTTTGCTGTCTCTCTTCCTCTCTCTCTATCTCCCCTCTCTTTTGCCCTCTCTCTCTCCCCTCTCTTTTGACCTCTCTCCCCTCTCTTTTGCTCTCTCTCCCCTCTCTTTTGTTCTCTCTCTCCCCCCCTCCCTTTTGCTGTCTCTCTCCAACTCTCTTTTCCTCCCTCTCTTTTGCGCTCTCTCTTCCCCTCTCTTTTGCGCTCTCCCCCCCCCCCCCTCTTTTGCTCTCTCTCCCCCTCTCTTTTGCTCTCTCTCCCCCTCTCTTTTGCTGTCTCTCTTCCTCTCTTTTGCTCTCTCTATCTCCCCTCTTTTGCTCTCTCTCTCTCCCTCTCTTTTGCTCTATCTCACTCTCCCCCTCTCTTTTGCTCTCTCCCACCTCTCTTTTGCTGTCTCTCTCCCTCTCTTTTGCTCTCTCTATCCCCCCTCTTTTGCTCTCTCTATCCCCCTATTTTGCTCTCCCCCCCTCTCTTTTGCTCTCTCCCCCCTCTCTTTTGCTCTCTCTCTCCCCCTCTCTTTTGCTCTCTCTATCCCCCCTCTTTTCCTCTCTCTATCCCCCCTTTTTTTCTCTCTCTCCCCTTTCTTTTGCTCTCTTTCCCCCCTCTCTGTTGCTGTATCTCTCCCCCTCTCTGTTGCTGTATCTCTCCCCCTCTCTGTTGCTGTATCTCTCCCCCTCTCTTTTGCTCTTTCTCTCTCCCTCTCTTTTGCTCTCTCTATCCCCCCTCTTTTGCTCTCTCTATCCCCCCTCTTTTGCTCTCTCTCTCCCCCCTCTCTTTTGCTTTCTCTTTCCCCCTATCTTTTGCTCTCTCTCTCTCCCCCCTCTCTTTTGCTCTCTCTATCCCCCCTCTTTTGGCTTTCTCTATCCCCCCTCTTTTGCTCTCTCTCTCTCTATCCCCTTTCTTTTGCTCTCTTTCCCCCCTCTCTTTTGCTGTCTCTCCCCCCTCTCATTTGCTCTTTCTCTCTCCCTCTCTTTTGCTCTCACTCCCCCTCTCTTATGCTCTCTCTCTCTCTCCCCCTCTCTTTTGCTGTCTCTCTCCCTCTCTTTTGCTCTCTCTATCCCCCCTCTTTTGCTCTCTATCCCCCCTATTTTGCTCTCTCTCCCCTTTCTTTTGCTCTCTTTCCCCTCTCTTTTGTTCTCTCTCTCCCCCTCCCTTTTGCTGTCTCTCTCCAACTCTCTTTCCCCCCTCTCTTTTGCTGTCTCTCCCCCCTCTCTTTTGCTCTTTCTCTCTCCCTCTCTTTTGCTCTCTCTCCCCCTCTCTTATGCTCTCTCTCTCTCCCCCCTCTCTTTTGCTGTCTCTCTTCCTCTCTTTTGCTCTCTCTATCTCCCCTCTTTTGCTCTCTCTATCCCCCTATTTTGCTCTCCCCCCCTCTCTTTTGCTCTCTCCCCCCTCTCTTTTGCTCTCTCTCTCCCCCTCTCGTTTGCTCTCTCTATCCCCCCTCTTTTCCTCTCTCTATCCCCCCTTTTTTTCTCCCTCTCCCCTTTCTTTTGCTCTCTTTCCCCCCTCTCTGTTGCTGTATCTCTCCCCCTCTCTGTTGCTGTATCTCTCCCCCTCTCTGTTGCTGTATCTCTCCCCCTCTCTTTTGCTCTTTCTCTCTCCCTCTCTCTTATGCTCTCTCTCTCTCCTCCTCTCTTTTGCTGTCTCTCTCCCTCTCTTTTGGTCTCTCTCTATCCCCCCCTCTTTTGCTCTCTCTATCCCCCTCTTTTGCTCTCTCTCCCCCCTTTCTTTTTCTCTCTCTACCCTTTCCTTTGCTCTCTTTCCCCCCTCTCTTTTGCTGTATCTCTCCCCATCTCTTTTGCTCTTTCTCTCTCCCTCTCTTTTGCTCTCTCTCCCCCTCTCTTATGCTCTCTCTCTCCCCCTCTCTTTTGCTCTCTCTCTCCCACCTCTCATTTGCTCTCTCTCCCCCCTCTCTTTTCCTCCCTCTCTTTTGCACTCTCTCTCCCCTCTCTCTTTTGCGCTCTCTCTCCCTCTCTTTTGCTCTCTCTCCCCCTCTCTTTTGCTGTCTCTCTTCCTCTCATTTTCTCTCTCTATCCCCCTCTTTTGCTCTCTCTCTCCTCCCTCTTTTGCTCTCTCCCCCTCTCTTTTGCTCTCTTCCCTCTCTCTTTTGCTATCTCTCTCCCTCTCTTTTGCTCTCTATATCCCCCCTCTTTTGCTCTCTCTATCCCCCCTCTTTTGCTCTCTCTCTCCCCCCTCTCTTTTGCTTTCTCTTTCCCCCTATCTTTTGCTCTCTCTCCCCCCTCTCTTTTGCTCTCTCTATCCCCCCTCTTTTGTCTTTCTCTATCCCCCCTCTTTTGATCTCTCTCTCTCTATCCCCTTTCTTTTGCTCTCTTTCCCCCCTCTCTTTTGCTGTCTCTCCCCCTCTCTTTTGCTCTTTCTCTCTCCCTCTCTTTTGCTCTCTCTCCCCCTCTCTTATGTTCTCTCTCTCTCTCCCCCTCTCTTTTGCTGTCTCTCTCCCTCTCGTTTGCTCTCTCTATCCCCCCTCTTTTGCTCTCTATCCCCCCTCTTTTTCTCTCTCTCCCCTTTCTTTTGCTCTCTTTCCCCCCTCTCTTTTGCTGTCTATCCCCCCTCTCTTTTGCTCTTTCTCTCTCCCTCTCTTTTGCTCTCTCTCCCCCTCTCTTATGCTCTCTCTCTCTCCCCCTCTCTTTTGCTGTCTCTCTTCCTCTCTTTTGCTCTCTCTATCCCCCCTCTTTTGCTCTCTCTCTCCCCCCTCTCTTTTGCTTTCTCTTTCCCCCTATCTTTTGCTCTCTCTCCCCCCTCTCTTTTGCTCTCTCTATCCCCCCTCTTTTGGCTTTCTCTATCCCCCCTCTTTTGATCTCTCTCTCTCTATCCCCTTTCTTTTGCTCTCTTTCCCCCCTCTCTTTTGCTGTCTCTCCCCCTCTCTTTTGCTCTTTCTCTCTCCCTCTCTTTTGCTCTCTCTCCCCCTCTCTTATGTTCTCTCTCTCCCCCCCTCTCTTTTGCTGTCTCTGTCCCTCTCTTTTGCTCTCTCTATCCCCCCTCTTTTGCTCTCTATCCCCCCTCTTTTTCTCTCTCTCCCCCTTTCTTTTGCTCTCTTTCCCCCCTCTCTTTTGCTGTCTCTCCCCCCTCTCTTTTGCTCTTTCTCTCTCCCTCTCTTTTGCTCTCTCTCCCCCTCTCTTATGCTCTCTCTCTCTCCCCCTCTCTTTTGCTGTCTCTCTTCCTCTCTTTTGCTCTCTCTATCTCCCCTCTTTTGCTCTCTCTCTCTCCCTCTCTTTTGCTCTATCTCACTCTCCCCCTCTCTTTTGCTCTCTCCCACCTCTCTTTTGCTGTCTCTCTCCCTCTCTTTTGCTCTCTCTATCCCCCCTCTTTTGCTCTCTCTATCCCCCTATTTTGCTCTCCCCCCTCTTTTTTGCTCTCTCCCCCCTCTCTTTTGCACTCTCTCTCCCCCTCTCTTTTGCTCTCTCTATCCCCCCTCTTTTGCTCTCTCTATCCCCCCTCTTTTTCTCTCTCTCCCCTTTCTTTTGCTCTCTTTCCCCCTCTCTCTGTTGCTGTATCTCTCCCCCTCTCTGTTGCTGTATCTCTCCCCCTCTCTTTTGCTCTTTCTCTCTCCCTCTCTCTTATGCTCCCTCTCCTCCTCTCTTTTGCTGTCTCTCTCCCTCTCTTTTGCTCTCTCTCTCTATCCCCCTCTTTTGCTCTCTCTATCCCCCTCTTTTGCTCTCTCTCCCCCCTTTCTTTTGCTCTCTCTACCCTTTCCTTTGCTCTCTTTCCCCCCTCTCTTTTGCTGTATCTCTCCCCATCTCTTTTGCTCTTTCTCTCTCCCTCTCTTTTGCTCTCTCTCCCCCTCTCTTATGCTCTCTCTCTCCCCCTCTCTTTTGCTCTCTCTCTCCCCCCTCTCATTTGCTCTCTCTCCCCCTCTCTTTTCCTCCCTCTCTTTTGCACTCTCTCTCCCCTCTCTCTTTTGCGCTCTCCCCCTCTCTTTTGCTCTCTCTCCCTCTCTTTTGCTCTCTCTCCCCCTCTCTTTTGCTGTCTCTCTTCCTCTCATTTGCTCTCTCTATCCCCCCTCTTTTGCTCTCTCCCCCTCTCTTTTGCTCTCTTCCCTCTCTCTTTTGCTATCTCTCTCCCTCTCTTTTGCTCTCTCTATCCCCCCTCTTTTGCTCTCTCTATCCCCCCTCTTTTGCTCTCTCTCCCCCCTCTCTTTTGCTTTCTCTTTCCCCCTATCTTTTGCTCTCTCTCTCTCCCCCCTCTCTTTTGCTCTCTCTATCCCTCCTCTTTTGGCTTTCTCTATCCCCCCCTCTTTTGCTCTCTCTATCTCTCTATATCCCCTTTCTTTTGCTCTCTTTCCCCCTCTCTTTTGCTGTCTCTCCCCCCTCTCTTTTGCTCTTTCTCTCTCCATCTCTTTTGCTCTCTCTCCCCCTCTCTTATGCTCTCTCTCTCTCCCCCTCTCTTTTGCTGTCTCTCTTCCTCTCTTTTTCTCTCTCTATCTCCCCTCACTTTTGCCCTCTCTCTCTCCCCTCTCTTTTGCCCTCTCTCCCCTCTCTTTTGCTCTCTCTCCCCTCTCTTTTGTTCTCTCTCTCCCCCCTCCCTTTTGCTGTCTCTCTCCAACTCTCTTTTCCTCCCTCTCTTTTGCGCTCTCTCTTCCCCTCTCTTTTGCGCTCTCCCCCCTCTCTTTTGCTCTCTCTCCCCCTCTCTTTTGCTGTCTATCTTCCTCCCTTTTGCTCTCTCTATCTCCCCTCTTTTGCTCTCTCTCTCTCCCTCTCTTTTGCTCTATCTCACTCTCCCCCTCTCTTTTGCTCTCTCCCACCTCTCTTTTGCTGTCTCTCTCCCTCTCTTTTGCTCTCTCTATCCCCCCTCTTTTGCTCTCTCTATCCCCCTATTTTGCTCTCCCCCCCTCTCTTTTGCTCTCTCCCCCCCTCTCTTTTGCTCTCTCTCTCCCCCTCTCTTTTGCTCTCTCTATCCCCCTCTTTTCCTCTCTCTATCCCCCCTCTTTTTCTCTCTCTCCCTTTTCTTTTGCTCTCTTTCCCCCCTCTTTGTTGCTGTATCTCTCCCCCTCTCTGTTGCTGTATCTCTCCCCCTCTCTTTTGCTCTTTCTCTCTCCCTCTCTCTTATGCTCTCTCTCTCTCTTCCTCTCTTTTGCTGTCTCTCTCCCTCTCTTTTGGTCTCTCTCTATCCCCCCCCTCTTTTGCTCTCTCTATCCCCCTCTTTTGCTATCTCTCCCCCCTTTCTTTTTCTCTCTCTACCCTTTCCTTTGCTCTCTTTCCCCCTCTCTTTTGCTGTATCTCTCCCCATCTCTTTTGCTCTTTCTCTCTCCCTCTCTTTTGCTCTCTCTCCCCCTCTCTTATGCTCTCTCTCTCCCCTCTCTCTCTCCCCCCTCTCATTTGCTCTCTCTCCCCCCTCTCTTTTCCTCCCTCTCTTTTGCACTCTCTCTCCCCTCTCTCTTTTGCGCTCTCCCCCCTGTCTTTTTCTCTCTCTCTCCCTCTCTTTTGCTCTCTCTCCCCCTCTCTTTTGCTGTCTCTCTTCCTCTCATTTGCTCTCTCTATCCCCCCTCTTTTTTTTTTTTCCTTTGCTCTCTTTCCCCCCTCTCTTTTGCTGTATCTCTCCCCCTCTCTCCTCTCTCTCTCCCCCCTCTCTTTTGTGCTCTCTCTCTCTCCCCCCTCTTTTGCTCTCTCTCTCTCCCCCTCTCTTTTGCGCTCTCTCCCCCCTCTCTTCGCGCTCTCTCCCCCCCCCTCTCTTTTGCTCTCTCTCTCCCCATCTCTTTTGCACTCTCTCTCCCCCTCTCTTTTGAGCTCTCTCTCTCCCCCTCTCTTTTGCGCTCTCTCTCTCCCCCCCTCTCTTTTGAGTTCTCTCTCTCCCCCTTATTGTGCACTCTCCCCCTCTTTTGCTCTCTCTCTCTCTCCCCTTTTTTGCTCTCTCTCTCCCCTCTTGTGCTCTCTCTCCCCCCTCTTTTGCTCTCTCTCTCCCACCTCTTTTGCTCTCTCTCCCCTCTTTTGCTCGCTCTCTCTCTTCCCCCCCTCATCTGCTCTCTCCCCCTCTTGCTCTCTCTCGCCCTCTTTTGCTCTCTCTCTCCCCTATTTTGCTCTCTCCCCCCTCTTTTGCTCTCTCTCTCCCCGCTCTTTTGCTCTCTCTCTCCCCCCTCTTTTGCGCTCTCTCTCTCTCCCTCTCTTTTGCTCTCTCTCCCCCTCTCTTTTGCTGTCTCTCTTCCTCTCATTTGCTCTCTCTATCCCCCCTCTTTTGCTCTCTCTCTCCCCCCTCTTTTGCTCTCTCCCCCCTCTCTTTTGCTCTCTTCCCTCTCTCTTTTGCTATCTCTCTCCCTCTCTTTTGCTCTCTCTATCCCCCCTCTTTTGCTCTCTCTATCCCCCCTCTTTTGCTCTCTCTCTCCCCCCTCTCTTTTGCTTTCTCTATCCCCCCTCTTTTGGCTTTCTCTATCCCCCCTCTTTTGCTCTCTCTCTCTCTACCCCCTCTCTTTTGTTGTCTCTTCCCCCTCTCTTTTGCTCTTTCTCTCTCCCTCTCTTGTGCTCTCTCTCCCCCTCTCTTATGCTCTCTCTCTCTCCCCCTCTCTTTTGCTGTCTCTCTCCCGCTCTTTTGCTCTCTCTATCCCCCCTCTTTTGCTCTCTATCCCCCCTATTTTGCTCTCTCCCCTTTCTTTTGCTCTCTTTCCCCCCTCTCTTTTGCTGTCTCTCTCCCCCTCTCTTTTGCTCTTTCTCTCTCCCTCTCTTTTTCTCTCTCTCCTCCTCTCTAATGCTCTCTCTCTCCCCCTCTCTTTTGCTCTCTCTCACCCTTCTCTTTTGCTCTCTCTCTCTCTTTCCCCCTCTCTTTCTCCCCCCCTTCTTTCCCCCCCCCCCTCTTTTGCGGGGGAGCGCAAGGTCTCCCAGGTCTGTGATTTCGTCATGGAGGAGTGGAAGAGGACTCCAGTGGCAACCTGTGAAGCTCTGGTGAACTCCATGCCCAAGGGGGTTAAGGCAGTGCTGGAAAATAATGGTGGCCACACAAAATATTGACACTTTGGGCCCAATTTGGACATTTCCACTTAGGGGTGTACTCACTTTTGTTGCCAATGGTTTAGACATTAATGGATGTGTGTTGAGTTATTTTGAGGGGAGTGTCATTTCTTCAGTGTTGTCACATGAAAAGATATAATAAAATATTTACAAAAATGTGAGGGGTGTGCTCACTTTTGTGAGATACTGTATGTGCATTTATGTATGTGTATGTTTATTTATGTGTTTATATATGCATATACTGTATGTATATACATACATATATATACACATATATAAACATATATATATATTTTTATATATATATATACTGTATATATATATATATATATACACTAGTCCTAAAGGCCGTGTATATGGGCCATTTTTTGGCAGTACAGTGGTTCCACCCCTTGCTCTCTCTCTCTCTATCCCCTCTCTCTTTTGCTCTCTCCGTCCTCTCTTCTGCTCTCTCTCTCCCCCCTCTCTATTTTGCTCTCTCTCTCCACCCTTTCTTTACCTCCCTCTCTTTTGCGGTCTCTCTCCCTCTCTTTTGCTCTCTCTATCCCCCCTCTTTAACTCTATCTCTCCCCCCTCTTTTTTGCTCTCTCTCCGCCCTCTCTTTTGCTCTCTCCCCCCTCTCTTTTGCTGTCTCTCTCCCTCTCTTTTGCTCTCTCTATCCCCCCTATTTTGCTCTCTCTCCCTCTCTCTTTTGCTTTCTCTCTTTCTCCCCCTCTCTTCCCCCTCTCCTTTGCGCTCTCTCTCCCCTCTCTCTTTTGCACTCTCCCCTCTCTCTTTTGCTCTCTCTCTCCCCCTCTCTTTTGCTCTCTCTCCCCTCTCTTTTGCACTCTCTCTCCCCTCTCTTTTCCTCCCTCTCTTTTGTGCTCTCCCCCCTCTCTTTTGCTCTCTCTCCCCCTCTCTTTTGCTGTCTCTCTCCCTCTCTTTTGCTCTCTCTATCCCTCCTCTTTTGATCTCTCTCTTCCCCCTTTATTTTGCTCTCTGCCCCCTCTCTTTTGCTGTCTCTCTCCCTCTCTTTTGCTCTCTCTACCCCCCTCTTTTGCTCTCTCTCTCTCTCCCCTCTCTTTTGCTCTCTCTCCATGCTCTCTTTTGCTCTCTCTATCCCCCTCTTTTGCTCTCTCTATCCCCCCTCTTTTGCTCTCTCTCTCCCCTTTCTCTTGCTCTCTCTCTTCCCCTTCTCTTTTGCTATCTCTATCTCTCTCCCCTTTCTCTTGCTCTCTCTCTTCCCCCTCTCTTTTGCTGTCTCTCTCCCCTCTCTTTTGCTCTTTCTCTCCCCCTCTCTTTTGCTCTCTCTCTCCCCTCTCTTATGCTCTCTCTCTCCCCTCTCTTATGCTCTCTCTCTCTACCCCTCTCTTTTGCTTTCTCTCTCCCCTCTCTTTTGCTCTCTCTCCCTCCCCCCTCTCTTTCCCCCCTCTCTTTTGTGCTCTCTCTCCCCTCTCTTTTGCGCTCTCCCCCTCTCTTTTGCTCTCTCTCTCTTCCCCCCTCTCTTCCCCCCCTCTCTTTTGCACACTATCTCTCTCCCCTCTTTTGAGCTCTCCCTTCTCTCTTTTGCTCTATCTCTCCCCCCTCTTTTTTGCTCTCTCTCTCCCTCTCTCTTTTGCTCTCTCCCCCTCTCTTTTGCTGTCTCTCTCCCTCTCTTTTGCTCTCTTTATTCCCCCTCTTTTGCTTTCTTTCTCTCCCCCCTCTCTTTTGCTTTCTCTATACCCCCTCTTTTGCTCTCTCTCCCCTTTCTTTTGCTCTATTTCCCCCCTCTTTTGCTGTCTCTCTCCCCCTCTCTTTTGCTCTCTCTCTCCCCCCTCTCTTTTCCTCTCTCTCTTTCTCCTCCCTCTCTTCCCCCCCTCTCTTTTGCGCTCTCTCTCCCCTCATTTTTGCACTCTCCCCCCTCTCTTTGCTCTCTCTCACCCCCTCTCTTTTCCTCTCTCTCTTTCTTCCCCCCTCTCTTTTGCACTCTCCCCCTCTCTTTTGCTCTCTCTCTCTCTCCCCCTCTCTTTTGCTCTCTCTCTCCCCCTCTCTTTTGCTCTCTCTCTCCCCTCTCTTTTGGTCTCTCTCTCCCCCTCTCTTTTCCTCCCTCTCTTTTGTGCTCTCCCCCCTCTCTTTTGCTCTCTCTCCCCCTCTTTTGCTCTCTCTCCCCCTCTTTTTTGCTCTCTCTCCCCCTCTATTTTGCTCTCTCTCCCCCTCTCTTTTGCTGTCTCTCTCCCTTTCATTTGAGATAACATGAGGAGCACAAAATATTAATGCTATTGAGCGCGCTAACAATAACCAAGTTAAATCATTAGCTCTCCTATTCTTGCTCTCACATTACAAGTTGAAAGCGAAAAGTTTGTGCAATTAATATCTAGATGTTAGATAGTGCCACCATGCTAAATCCCTCTCCCCATAGACTTCTATGGGGTGGGCTACAAAACCCTATTCTGACTTTTGTTTGCACTAAAGCTGAAGGTGCTTTAAGAATTACTTAAAATAGAATAGTTATTCACTCAGAAGAAAATGTATTTTTATTTTAAACATATACGGCTAGATTACGAGTCTTGCGTTAGGGTTAAAAAGCAGCGTTGAGAGGTCCCAACGCTGCTTTTTAACGCCCGCTGGTATTACGAGTCTTGCAGGTACAGGTGTACTGCTCACTTTTTTGGCCAGACTCAGAAATACTGCAAATCCACTTACGTCAATTGCGTATCCTATATTTTCAATTGGACTTGCATAGCGCCGGTATTACGAGTCTGCCAAAAAGTGAGCGGTAGACCCTCTCCTGTCAACACTGGTACTGCATTTTAAAGTCAGTAGTTAAGAGTTTTACACTACAACGCCGTAGCATAAAACTCTTAACTAAAGTGCTAAAAAGTACACTAACACCCATAAACTACCTATTAACCCCTAAACCGAGGCCCCCCACATCGCAAACACTAAAATAAAATTTTAACCCCTAATCTGCCGAACCGGACATCGCCGCCATTATAATAAATATATTAACCCCTAAACCGCCACACTCCTGCATCGCAAACACTAGTTAAATATTATTAACCCCTAATCTGCCGGCCCTAACATCGCCGACACCTACCTACATTTATTAACCCCTAATCTGCCGCCCCCAACGTCGCGGCCGGCCACTATAATAAAGTTATTAATCCCTAAACCTAAGTCTAACCCTAACCCTAACCCCCCCTAACTTAAATATAATTAAAAGAAATCTAAATAAAATTACTACAATTCAATAAATTATTCCTATTTAAAACTAAATACTTACCTATAAAATAAACCCTAAGCTAGCTACAATATAACTAATAGTTGCATTGTATCTAGCTTAGGTTTTTTTTTTTATTTTACAGGCAACTTTGTATTTATTTTAACTAGGTACAATAGTTATTAAATAGTTATTAACTATTTAATAACTACGTAGTTAAAATAAAGACAAATTTACCTGTTAAATTAAACCTAACCTAAGTTACAATTACACCTAACACTACACTATAATTAAATTAATTACCTAAACTAAATACAATTCATTACAATTTAAAAAAATTATCTAAAGTATGAAAAAAAACCAACACTAAATTACAGAAAATAATAAAATAATTACTCTAACCCCCTAACAAAATAAAAAAGCCCCCCAAAATAAAAAAGCCCTACCCTACACTAAATTACAAATAGCCCTTAAAAGGGCCTTTTGCGGGGCATTACCCCAAAGTAATCAGCTCTTTTACCTGTAAAAAAAAAGTACAAATACCCCCCCAACATTAAAACCCACCACCCACACAACCAACCCTACTCTAAAACCCACCCAATCCCCCCTTACAAAAAACCTAACACTAACCCCTTGAAGATCACCCTACCATGAGACATCTTCACCCAACCGGGCAGAAGAGGTCCTCCAGGCGGGCAGAAGTCTTCATCCAGACGGCATCTTCTATCTTCATCCATCCGGTGCGGAGCGGGTCCATCTTCAAGACATTCGATGCAGAGCATCCTCTTCATCCGGAGTCTTCTTCAACAATGACGGTTCCTTTAAGCGACGTCAACCAAGATGGCGTCCCTTCAATACCGATTGGCTGATAGAATTCTATCAGCCAATCGGAATTAAGGTAGGAAAAATGATTGGCTGATAGATTGGAACAGCCAATAGAATGCGAGCTCAATCCTATTGGCTGATTGGATCAGCCAATAGGATTGAACTTCAATCCTATTGGCTGATTGCATCAGCCAATAGGATTTTTCCTACCGTAATTCCGATTGGCTGATAGAATTCTATCAGCCAATCGGAATTGAAGGGACGCCATCTTGGATGATGTCACTTAAAGGAACCGTCATTGTTGAAGAAGACTCCGGATAAAGAGGATGCTCCGCGTTGGATGTCTTGAAGATGGACCCGCTCCGCGCCGGATGGATGAAGAAAGAAGATGCCGTCTGGATGAAGACTTCTGCCTGTCTGGAGGACCTCTTCTGCCCGGCTTGGATGAAGACTTCTGTCCGTCTGGAGGACCACTTCTGCCCGGTTGGGTGAAGACGTCTCATGGTAGGGTGATCTTCAAGGGGATAGTGTTAGGTTTTTTTAAAGGGACAGTATACACTCATTTTCATATAACTGCATGTAATAGACACTACTATAAAGAATAAGATGCACAGATACTGATATAAAAATCCAGTATAAAATGGTTTAAAAACGTACTTGGAAGCTTTCAGTTTAACTCTGTTGAAAAGGCAGTTGGAAAGCCCACTGCAAGTGGGAAATAAGACACTCCCCCCCTCCCCCTTCTTTTGCATATGAAAAGACCCTTTACACAAACAGGAGCAAGCTGGAGAAGGTAGCTGACGGTATTCAAATAAAACTTTGGGGCTTGGTTAGGAGTCTGAAAATCAGAGCAATGTTATTTAAAAATAAGCAAAACTATACATTTTTAAAAAAACAAACTTTATGTGCTTTATAAATAGATCATCTACAAAACATTTATGCAAAGAAAAAATGAGTGTATAATGGCCCTTTAAGGGGGGATTGGGTGGGTTTTAGAGTAGGGTTGGTTGTGTGGGTGGTGGGTTTTAATGTTGGGGGTATTTCTATTTTTTTTTACAGGTAAAAGAGCTGATTACTTTGGGGCAATGCCCCGCAAAGGCCCTTTTTTTTATTTTGGGGGGCTTTTTTTTGTTAGGGGGATTAGAGTAGGTGTAATTAGTTTAAAAATCTTGTAATTATTTTATTATTTTCTGTAATTTAGTGGGGGGTTTTTTTTGTACTTTAGATAATTTTTTTAAATTGTAATTAATTGTATTTAGTTTAGGTAATTAATTTAATTATAGTGTAGTGTTAGGTGTAATTGTAACTTAGGTTAGGTTTTATTTTACAGGTAAATTTGCCTTTATTTTAACTAGGTAGTTATTAAATCGTTAATAACTATTTAATAACTATTCTACCTAGTTAAAATAAATACAAAGTTGTAAAATAAAAAAAAACCTAAGCTAGCTACAATGTAACTATTAGTTATAGTGTAGCCAGCTTAGGGTTTATTTTATAGGTATTTAGTTTGAAATAGGAATAATTTAGTTAATTGTAGTAATTTTATTTAGATTTATTGTAATTATATTTAAGTTAGGGGGTGTTAGGGTTAGGGTTAGACTTAGGTTTAGGGGTTAATAACTTTATTATAGTGGTGGCGACGTTGTGAGCGGCAGATTAGGGGTTAATAAATGTAGTTAGGTTGCGGCGACATTGGGGCGGCAGATTAGGGGTTAATAAATATAATGTAGGGTTCAGCGATGTTGGGGGCAGCAGATTAGTGGTTCATAAGTATAATGTAAATGGCGGCGGTGTCCAGAGCGGAAGATTAGGGGTTAATAATATAATGTAGGTGTCGGCGATGTCGGGGGCGGCAGATTAGGGGTTAATAAGTGTAAGATTAGGGGTGTTTAGACTCGGGGTTCATGTTAGGGTGTTAGGTGTAAACATAAATTTTATTTCCCCATAGGAATCAATGGGGCTGCGTTAGGAGCTAAACGCTGCTTTTTTGCAGGTGTTAGGTTTTTTTTCAGCCGGCTCTCCCCCATTGATTCCTATGGGGAAATCGTGCACAAGCACGTTTTAGCAGCTCACCGCTAACGTAAGCAGCGCTGGTATTGAGGTGAGATGTGGAGCTAAATTTTGCTCTTCGCTCACTTTTTTGCGGCTAACGCCAGGTTTCTAAAAACCCGTAATACCAGCGCTGTCTGCAAGTGAGCGGTGAGCTTAAACTGCTCGTTAGCACCGCACCCCTCCCAACGCAAAACTCGTAATCTAGGTGATACTTTTTAAAATATATATGTGTGTATATATATATATATATATATATATATATATATATATAAAGAGAGAGAGAGAGAGAGAGAGAGAGAGAGAGGCGCTCAACCTGGGAATGAACAATAGCATAATAGCTTGTTCTATGGCTAGTTACCACCCAAGAAGCAGCCTCTTTTTGCTCAACATGTACCTTTCACAGAGAACTTTCCTGTAGCATATCAGTCGGATCCTGACTTAACAGTACAGTGCAGCCCCAAATAACAGGGAATCCCTCTCTGAACAAGAGAAACGGCAAAACCCCAGACGTACGTTTCGGCCTAGTGTGGGCCTCATCAGTGAGGTGCAGCCATATCCCTCTAGGCACACTGAGCAACAGGTCCACGTCTGGATTAGCACATCACACTTAGGGAGACTTCCCTAAGAGTGATAAATTGCATAAATGAAGAGAGAGAAGCGTTCAACCTGGGAACGAACAATAGCATAATAGCTTGTTCTATTGCTAGTTACCACCCAAGAAGCAACCTCTTTTTTCTCTCTCCCCCTCTCATTTGCTCTCTCTCTTCCTCTCTTTTGCTCTCTATATCCCCCTCTTTTGCTCTCTCTCTTCCCCCTCTTTTGCTCTCTCTCTCTCTCCCCCTCTCTTTTGCTCTCTCCCCCTCTCTTTTGCTGTCTCTCTCCCTCTCTTTTGCTCTCTCTATCCCCCCCTTTTGCTCTCTCTATCCCCCCTATTTTGCTCTCTCTCCCCCCTCTCTTTTGCTCTCTCTCCCCCCTCTCTTTTGCTCTCTCCCCCCTTTTTTTTGCTCTCTTTCCCCCTCTCTGTTGCTGTATCTCTCCCCCTCTCTGTTGCTGTATCTCTCCCCCTCTTTTTTGCTCTTTCTCTCTCCCTCTCTCTTATGCTCTCTCTCTCCCCCCTCTCTTTTGCGGTCTCTCTCCCTCTATTTTGCTCTCTCTATCTCCCCTCTTTTGCTCTCTCTATCCCCCCTCTTTTGCTCCCTCTTTCTCTCTCTCTCTCCACTTTCTTTTGCTCTCTTTCCCCCCTCTCTTTTACTGTCTCTCTCCCTCTCTTTTGCCCTCTCTCCCCCTCTCTTATGCTCTCTCTCTCTCCCCCTCTCTTTTGCTCTCTCTCTCCCCTCTCTTTTGCTCTCTTTCTCTCTCCCCCTCTCTTTCGCGCTCTCGCTCTCCCCTCTCTTTTGCCCTCTCTCCCCTCTCTTTTGCTCTCTCTCCCCTCTCTTTTGCTCTTTCTCCCCTCTCTTTTGTTCTCTCTCTCCCCCTTCTCTTTTGCTCTCTCTCTCCCCCCCTCTCTTTTCCTCCCTCTCTTTTCATCCCTCTCTTTTGCTCTCTCTCTTTTGTGCTCTCCCCCCTCTCTTTTGCGCTCTCCCCCCTCTCTTTTGCTCTCTCCCCCTCTCTTTTGCTGTCTCTCTTCCTCTCTTTCGCTCTCTCCCCCCTCTTTTGCTCTTTCTCTCTCCTTCTCTTATGCTCTCTCTCCACCTCTCTTATGCTCTCTCTATCCCCCTTCTTTTGCTCTCTCTATCCCCCTATTTTGCTTTCCCTCTTTCCCCTTTCTTTTGCTCTCTTTCCCCCTCTCTTTTGCTGTATCTCTCCCCCTCTCTTTTGCTCTCTCTCTCTCCCTCTCTTTTGCTCTCTCCCCCTTTCTTAAGCTCTCTCTCTCTCCCCCTCTCTGTTGCTCTCTTTCGCTCCTCTCTTTTGCTCTCTCTCTCCCCCTCTCTTTCCCCCCTCTCTTTTGCGCTCTCGCTCTCCCCCTCTCTTTTGCTCTCTCTCTCTCTCCCCCTTCTCTTCCTCCCCCTCTTTTGCACTCTCCCCCTATCTTTTGCTCTCTCTTCCCTCCCCTTTTCTCCCCCCTCTTTCGCTGTCTCTCTCCCTCTCTGTTGCTCTCTCTATCTCCCCTCTTTTGCTCTCTCTCTCTCCCCTTTCTTTTGCTCTCCCTCCCCCTCTCTTTTGCTGTCTCTCTCCCTCTCTTTTGCTCTCTCTATCCCCCCTCTTTTGCTCTCTCTCCCCCCTCTTTTGAGCTCTCTCTCTTACTCCCGGCCGCACCCGGCCCCGTCCGCGTCACACCCGGCCCCGCCCACATCCCATCCGGCCCACCCGTGTCACGCCCCCCTCATACCCAATCGGCCACAGATGTTAGGTCAGTCTGTTAAAGGCCAGGTGTGTTTGTCCTCGTGCAGTCTCTACTGCGCATGACAGCTTCAGACAAACACACTTGGCCTTTTATATTATAGAATATACATATAAATATAAATACACACACACACTTTGGAGTCCATTCCAATTAAACACCTTAACATGAAAAATCATTTTAACTAATTTTAATATTTTATAATGGGTTTTACTATGCATTTAATGTAAATATATCTTGGTATTTCTATATATATATATCTATACCTGTATATATTAATATAGATATATCGGTATAGATAAATATTTTACCAAAAAATTATCATATATATATATATATATATATATATATATATATATATATATATATATATATAAATATATATTTAAAATAAAAAGAGCATTTTCTTCAATGTGAAGAACATTGGAATGTAAAATATTCATAACTACCTTCGGCTTTAGTGCTGTTGGTCTAATGCGTTGTCGGATTAGCGGGTGAGTGATTAGTGTTAGTTTATTTTTTATTTTTTAAAGCACACTCTATTGAAGTCTAAACAGATAACATGAGGAGCACAAAATATTAATGCTATTGAGCGCGCTAACAATAACTAAGTTAAATCATTAGCTCTCCTATTCTTGCTCTCACATTACAAGTTGAAAGCGAAAAGTTTGTGCAATTAATATCTAGATGTTAGATAGTGCGACCATGCTAAATCCCTCTCCCCATAGACTTCTATGGGGTGGGCTACAAAACCCTATTCTGGCTTTTGTTTGCACTACAGCTGAAGGTGCTTTAAGAATTACTTAAAATAGAATAGTTCTTCACTCAGAAGAAAATTTATTTTTTACCTTTTAAAATATATATATATATATATATATATATATATATATGTGCGTGTGTGTGGGTGTATGTGTATATATATATATATATATATATATATATATAAATTATGGGGGGGGGGAGATAAAAAACTGAGAATTTGCATATCTTACCCACAATTCTCTTGTGCATTGGAAACATTGTATTAAGAATTTCTGGGGAAAAGCAAGCGGGGATACTTGCCTAGATGTACTAATTTCCTATGCAAATATTTACATTGATTTAATTTTGAGACATGGAGGATTTTAATTTCAGTTTTTTATCTCCCCCCATAATTTTAATGAATTTTGGTTTAACCATGAAAATAGCTTTTCCAATGCAGCAACCAGAAAATGATGAGTTCCAAAAAGAACGAAACAGGCTTGTCTAGTGAGTAATTTCTGGTTTGCTGTCATAATCCTGTTTAAAAGGATCGCTGTGTCAAAACAGTATTTTTGAAGCAAAAAAACTGAGAATTTGCATATCTAATTTGCATAGCTTACCCACAATTCTCTTGTGCATTGGAAAAATTGTATATTAAGAATTTCTGGGGAAAAGCAAGCGGGGATACTTGCCTAGATGTACTAATTTCCTATGCAAATATTTACATTGATTTAATTTTGAGACATGGAGGATTTTTTTAAATATTTTTTTATTAAAGTTTTTTATTGAGGGTATAGCAATCTACAACAAATACAGTTTGCTCGTTTGAAACATAAACAAGCACAATAGATGGTAAAACAGGTACCGTAATTTACAAATACAGAAATCATATTAACTGTTAAATCTCGTATTATAGCATTTTCTTAACGTTACTAAGTAACACATAAGTCATATAAAAGGAAGCTGGGGAGCAAACTAAAATACACCCTCTTTTTCCTCATAAATAGCTGAGACCCCTCTAGAGTCCCAATAAATATGGATTTCTAATCAGAGGCTTTGTAGGTAGTGCAGGCCCCTTTTAGGCCTGCACTGAGCATTCTCCTTCACATGTCCTCCAGGGCCACTGGTAGGGCCGGAAACCTGAACCTAAAATTGAAGGAGGTCATGTCAATAAGCATAACACCATGAAGTATGAAATTACTCACCACTGTGTCAGAGAGACAAAAATGCCAGAGATACTTCCGATATGTCTGAGTGCCAGTGTGTATAGGAATATAACTGTTCAGAATATTGTGCCCAACACAGGGTCAGAAAAACTAAAAATAAAGGTCACAGGTATAAAGGATTATTAAACTAACTTGGTATAGAAGGCAATCAGAAATGCATGGCTCTGAGATCTTCTGGGGACAAGTAAGTAAACCTATCAACCTAGGTGTTAGTCAGTATAAGAGATGCTACAGCTAGCAGTTATTAATTTAATCTGAGGCTATAAGCTTGATGAGTTGGATGAAAAACTTGTAGTTAAGGAGTGAGTATGTCATCCACGTTATTCATTTCCAACAGGTTCCCACCTAGCCACCTAAATCAGCTAGGCCCATCAACAAGATCCAACTCTCAGAAGTACATGCAAAACAAATATTTTGACCTCATCTATAATCCTTGAACCCCAATCATCATATCACAAATTCAAACATACACCTTAGCCATATACGTGAACTAACAGTTATACCTGACCTAAAGGGGTGAACAAACTACAGACAATAAGACACACAAGAACGGTCATGCTGAACCTTTCATAATTAAGATCCGGAGAGTCTTTTTACACTTACACAAAGACATACTAAAACAAAGGCTCTACGAACAGGGCAGAGACTGCTTAACTCTGCCAAAAAGAGGGTATGGAGGATAATCTAATTATCCCTTACCACACCAAAAAAAAAAAGGGGGGGGGCGGGGGGGGGGGCGGATCAAGAAGCCAGACGTTCCCAGCATTCACACAACAGAAACTTCAAGGGTGCTGGGCTTATTATCTATCTTTTAAAATACTATAGTTAACTGAATTAACTCACGAACAGTGTGCAAATGGATTGTCATAAGTTCATAAAATGGTAGTACCAAGCATGGGAAGGTCAAACACTAAAGTTAATACAGCTCAACTCAGATCCACACATTAGCCAGTAAGAATGCATTCAAACATCAGCACACATAAGGGAGAGACAGCCCATACATGCAACAACAAATAGATTCCTATAATAGAAGACCAAAAATAAGGGAAAAACAGACAACAATGTGATATAAAATATTAGGGACTACAGAGCACCCATAATCCCCTGTAGTTCTACACATAAGAGAGGCATAGAGGGGACTCAGCCATATATTCCACACATTATTAGCTATTAATCTTCCTTGATATAGTTTAGTCAGCTGCCACTATTATACAGTTATTTAATTAATGGGTCCTGGAGCCACAGCGGATTAGGAGCTTATATGGTATTGCTTAGGAACCAAAATTATTACAATCTCACTGTAAGCTATCCTGGGCCAGAGACACATTGGAAATGCAAAATAGAATGATAGACACTATAACACTATAACATGCTAGAGAGATTACATACATGGTCATACTCCCCCTTCCAGAAGGGCATATATATGATTAGTATAAACACTTAAAGACTCTCATTGCTGGGTGAATACTGGTACAACCTAAGCCCAACCTGTAAGTGAGAATATATCTAAAACAAGCATTCTGCCCTGAGAAAACAATAGTTATATAAAACTGTGTTAGAGACATCAAAATAAATGCAAACCACAATAATTGTGCGGGAGAATCAGTCTATGAATGAAGAGTGAATAACTTTTGGTGAATTTTTATGGATATGTCAGAGTTACAATCAGCCCCTAAGCTTCATAGCAGACACAGAGCTTCTGCAGGATCGGGGGGAATAGTAGGGCTACCACCAGCTACACAGTTATTGGGGACAGTGTTTACCCCACTCCACAGACCGCAAAAGTACACTGCAGCAAGCCTGATGACATGAAGAGAGTCCAGTCCTGGGAGAGCCTCCTACAGGAGTCACATGCATTGCAGCACCCCAAATCCACCAATCCAGCGATTCCAAACTGAGCTAGTGTATGCAGTCTAGCTATCTCCCTTAATAAACCCATGCTCACAGAAACCAATGATCCAGCAGGGGGAGATCCCCCAGGGTTCCAGAAGCTTGGCTCGAGGGATATCATGGTAGACTGAGCCAGTGGGGTTCCCAAAGCCCCTTGACGGTTCTCAATTTCAGCCGAGCTCACAGCAACATCCGGGAGCCTGACCCCAAACCTCACAGGGGTTCCAGCGGCAACAAGCATTGTAGCTATCTTCTCCTTGGATCCCGAACACACCGACCTCCCCACGCAGGGATCGGCCTCATCCCCCATAGCAGAGTCAGGTGACGAACATCAGAATCCTTCAGAGTTCGGAGTGGTCTCCAAAAAAACGGCCACTACCGTGGTTGCCACTGTGCTGACCTCAGTCTGGATCTGCCTAGGGATCCCTTTCGTAGTGGAATCTGTAGGCCTCAGCCCACTCGGTTCAACATCCCTCCTCTCCTCACATTGGGGATCGGCAGCCACCAAAAGTCGATCCAATCTGCCCATCAGCCAGCGATCATTGTCCCGAAAGAGGGTTAGTATAGTCGTGTGGGGATCCTTCATATTTAGTGCAAGTCAAGGCGGTATCAGTGTAAGCGCTGTTGGAGTCCCACTTGTCGTTCCCCCTGAGAGCAAAGATTGATTAGGTGCCGCTTAGGAGTACGGTGCCTGAGGCCCTAGGAGCTGTCCGCCAAAGCGTTTCTTCCATAGCAGGCCGCAGCCGCGGTCTTTCCTAATGCCTTAGCAGACGTATCAGTGTCAGTCTCTTCCGATGCGCTTTACAGCTTAGCTAATTGGCACCAGAGTGTCTTGATGTAGTCCGGAGTATATGTTAAGGCTTTTTACTTTACTTTGCAGTATTTTGGGGGCTTTAAACACTGTTTTTCTAAATATTTTATGCAGAGCTCTATCTAAATGCGTCTTCTCTGATCCACAGTTGGCTCCGCCCCCCCACATGGAGTTTTTTATCTCCCTCCATAATTTTAATGAATTTTGGTTTAACCATGAAAATAGCTTTTCCAATGCAGCAACCAGAAATCTATCTCCTACTGATGAGTTCCAAAAAGAACAAAACAGGCTGTCTAGTGAGTGATTTCTGGTTTGCTGTCATAATCCTGTTTAAAAGGATCGCGGTGTGAAAACAGTATTTTTGAAGCAAAAAAACTGAGAATTTGCATATCTAATTTGCATATCTTACCCACAATTCTCTTGTGCATTGGAAACATTGTATATTAAGAATTTCTGGGGAAAAGCAAGCGGGGATACCTGCCTAGATGTACTAATTTCCTATGCAAATATTTACATTGATATATATATATATATATATATATATATATATATATATATATATATATATATATATATATATATATATATATATATATATATAAAAAGAGAGAAGCACTCAATCTGGGAACGAACAATAGCATAATAGCTTATCACCCAAGAAGTAGCCTCTTTTTGCTCAACATGTGCCTTTCACAGAGATGAACTTTCCTGTAGCATATTAGTCTGATCCTGACTTAATAGTACAGTCCAGCCCCGAAATACCAGGCAATCCCTCTCTGAACGAGAGAAACGGCAAAACCCCAGACGTACGTTTTGGCCTAGTGCGGGCCTCATCAGTGAGGTGCAGCCATATCCCTCTAGGCACACTGAGCAACAGGTCCACGGCAACAGGTCCACGTCTGGATTCCCACATCACACTTAGGGAGACTTCCCTAAGAGTCATAAATTGCATAAATGAAGAGAGAGAAGCACTCAACCTGGGAACGAACCATAGCATAATAGCTTGTTCAATGGCTAGTTACCACCCAAGAAGCAACCTCTTTTTGCTCAACATGTGCCTTTTACAGAGAAGAACTTTCCTGTAGCATATCAGTCGGATCCTGACTTAACAATGCAGTTCAGCCCCGAAATACCAGGCAATTCCTCTCTAAAAAAGAGAAACGGCAAAGCCCCAGATGTACGTTTCGGCCTAATATGGGCCTTGTCAGTGAGGTGCAGCCATATCCCTCTAGGCACACTAAGCAATGGGTCCACTTCTGGATTCCCGCATGCTATTTCAAGTATTTCTATTATAAAAACAATAAAATGATGTTAACTTTGTTTTAAAGGGATATAGTATGTGACAAGGTACTGGAAAGGGTGCAATGGTGTATATATATATATATATATATATATATATTGTTCAAAGTATCAGCACTCACTGTTCCGTCTTGTATCCGGGGTGCAATCCAGAAAATATTCAGTATGTCAAAGAAGATGCCCTCTCCGTATTCCTCAAAATATGTTATTTTATTTCAAATGGTGAGTAAACGTTTTCGGGGTGTAACCCCTATCTTCAGACTCCTCCTGTATGTGAGTCTGAAGACGGGGGTTATACCCCGAAAACGTTTACTCACCATTTAAAATAAAATAATATATTTTGAGGAATACGGAGAGTGCATCTTCTTTGACATACTCTCTCTCTCTCTCTCTCTCTCTCTCTCTCTCTCTCTATATATATATATATATATATATATATATATATATACAGTATCTCACAAAAGTTAGTACACCCCCTCACATTTTTGTAAATATGTTATCATACCTTTTCATGTGACAACACTGAAGAAATTACACTTTGCTACAATGTAAAGTAGTGAGTGTACAGCCTGTATAACAGTGTAAATTTGCTGTCCCCTCAAAATAACTCAACACATAGCCATTAATGTCTAAACCATTGGCAACAAAAGTGAGTACACCCCTAAGTGGAAATGTCCAAATTGGGCCCAAAGTGTCAATATTTTGTGTGGCCACCATTATTTTCCAGCACTGCCTTAACCCTCTTGGGCACAGAGTTCACCAGAGCTTTACAGGTTGCCACTGGAGTCCTCTTCCACTCCTCCATGACGACATTATGGAGCTAATGGATGTTAGAGACCTTGCGCTCCCCCACCTTCCATTTGAGGATGCCCTACAGATGCTCAATAGGGTTTAGGTCTGGAGACCATCACCTTTACCCTCAGCTTCTTTAGCAAGGCAGTCGTCGTCTTAGAGGTGTGTTTGGAGTCATTATCATGTTGGAATACTATCCTGCGGCCCAGTCTCCAAAGGGAGGGGATCATGCTCTGCTTCAGTATGTCACAATACATTTTGGCATTCATGGTTCCCTGTGTGCTGGCAGCACACATGCAGGCCCAGACCATGACACTCCCACCACCATGCTTGACTGTAGGCAAGACACAATTGTCTTTGTACTCTTCACCTGGTTGCCACCACAGATGCTTGACACCATCTGAACAAAATAAGTTTATCTTGGTCTCATCGGACCACAGGACATGGTTCCAGTAATCCATGACCTTAGTTTGCTTGTTTTCAGCAAACTGTTTGCGGGCTATCCTTCTGGGACGACAGCCATGCAGATCAATTTGATGCAGTGTGCAGCGTATGGTCTGAGCACTGACATGTTGACCACTCACCCCTTCAACCTCTGCAGCAATGCTGGTAGCACTTATACGTCTATTTCCCAAAGACAACCTCTGGATATGACGCTGAGCACGTGCACTCAACTTCTATGGTCGACCATGGCGAGGCCTGTTCTGAGTGGAACCTTTCCTGTGAAATCGCTGTATGGTCTTGCCCACCGTGCTGCAGCTCAGTTTCAGGGTCTTGGCAATCTTCTTATAGCCTAGGCCATCTTTATGTAGAGCAACAATTCTTTTTTTCAGATCCTCAGAGAGTTATTTGCCATTTTGAACTTCCAGTGACCAGTATGAGAGAGTGTGAGAGCGATAACACCAAATTTAACACACCTGCTCCCCATTCACACCTGAGACCTTGTAACACTAACAATCACAATCGTTTGATATTCATGAGCGCATAGTATTTTTTTAACAAAAGATCAAAAGGTTAAACAATAAAGGCAATTTATCACAGCCTTCTTTGCTAATATTTACCAAGGGTGCCAATATTAATGGCAGGCACTGTATATATATATATATATATATATAACTATAACTGCCGAGTGGCAGTAGTCATAGATCCAAAAAAGCACATGCTTGTTTGGATCTATGACTACTGCCACTCGGCAGTTTAAAGATAATACCTGTCCTGATGAAGGCCCAACTGAGGGCCGAAACGTTGACCATGTATTAATGTTCTAGGAATAAAGAAAATATTTGTCTCTATACAAACCCTGAGAGTGCCCTTCTTCTAAATGGTTCTTTATATATATATATATATATATATATATATATATATATATATATATATATATATATATATATATATATATATATATATGTGTGTGTGAGTGTGTGTGTGTGTATTTGCGTGTATGTATATATGTGTATATAGTATATATGTTATGTATGTATGTGTGCACATACATATACATGCATGCATACATATATATACATATACACATACAAATATCTATACACTCATATATATATATATGTATATATATATACACACACATATACATACACCTTTGAGCCCTTCCCAGCCCAACACCTTGTCATATACCATATTCCTTTAAAACAATTTTTATACATTTATTTAAATAATCAACATATATTGTCCAACTAATATTTTTATCTGAGTGTAAGATTTTATTTGAATATGTTTTAGATGTGTTTTGTTATAATTCTATTCACTTCACCACTCAAGTCACGCTTTTTTAGCACCGTTATGTGTTGATGAGAACAACACATAACACATCTTTTAATATGTACGATATTTAGCACAGTAAAGGGTGCGCTAAAAAACAGATAATGCAGAATTTTCCTTGTTTGATGCCCCTCGATTCATTTAAGAAACCACACCGAGGGTACTTGAGAAGAAGGTATAAAATAATGTAATTAAGAAATATATATATATCAGTGTTCTCCACAGAAAATGTTGTCAGATGGGTGGCATTATTATGTAATAGCTTTAAAAACAAGGGTGGAAAACAGCACACTTTTCTTCTTTGGGGCACGGAATGGCAGACTTGCCAGGTCCTCTTATCCAGATAACAACACAATTATTCCAGAATCCAAATTGGCAAAAAATACCTTTATTGGTTAAATTGGGTCCAAAGAAACAGATAAAACGTTTCAGGCCTTTGCTAGGCCCATAGTCATGTATAGTCATGATTAAGGGCCTAGCAAAGGCCTGAAATGTTGTATCTGTTTCTTTGGACCCAATGTAACCAATAAAGTTATTTATTTTGCCAATTTGGAGGCTGGAATACTTGTGTTGTTATCTGGCATTTTTATGTAGCCAGTAGTGTTGCCAACCAGCCGGTATTTTACTGACAAGTCTGGTATTTTTAGAGTTCAGGTCAATATAGATAATAATAAATAAATATTGAAATAAAGGACTTGTCATGCGGTAAATTCTATTAGTGTGTTGGAATCTAATTATGATCAAATTACGCTTTAAAATCAGTACTAGCAGCTTTAGTTTTTGTGTTATACTGTGTAATAATTTATGCAAATGTATCCAAGTTAGTACATTTTTTTTGGGGGGGGGGCTGGCAAATATATATTAAAACAAGCTCTGCAGTGTTGTTTTAATTTATGCCACTGGACCAGAAAGTTGGACAACAGTGATATAGGTCATAGAGATATGAGAGATGAGTATTTTTTTCTTTATCAAGTTAAATCCTTGAACAAACAAGGTGTATGCATTATTTTATCACTTACAAATGTGTACCTTAATTTTATCTGTAAAGGGCAGAGATCACCAATCAGGGCAAGGCTGAAAACTATGACTTTTAGAGGATCATTAACCTTGTTCTTGTCTGGATTCCAGTATGAGAGGGGAAAAAGTTTAAAAATTAGAGGTAATTGCTTAAAGGGCCATAATACCCAAATGTTTAAACACTTGAAAGTGATGCAGTATAGATGTAAAAAGCTGACTAGAAAATATCTCCTGGACATCTCTATGTAAAAAAGAAAGATATTTTACCTCAAAAGTTCCTCAGTAGCCACCTCCCATTGTAAAGGAATTCTAAGCAGCATTTTAGTGTGTCTGTCCTGGGACAGCTGAAAGGATGAGCCTTGTGAACTCTCATATTATTTCACCAATCAGGTAAAGGAAGCTTACTATGGCCTAGATTTGGAGTTTGGTGGTAGCCGTGAAAACCAGCGTTAGAGGCTCCTAACGCTGGTTTTAGGCTACCGCCGGTATTTGGAGTCAGTCAGGAAAGGGTCTAACGCTCACTTTTCAGCCGCAACTTTTCCATACCGCAGATCCCCTTACGTCAATTGCGTATCCTATCTTTTCAATGGGATCTTTCTAACTCCGGTATTTAGAGTCGTGGCTGAAGTGAGCGTTAGAATTCTAACAACAAAACTCCAGCCGCAGAAAAAAGTCAGTAGTTAAGAGCTTTCTGGGCTAACGCCGGTTCATAAAGCTCTTAACTACTGTGCTCTAAAGTACACTAACACACATAAACTACCTATGTACCCCTAAACCGAGGCCCCCCCACATCGCCGACACTCGATTACATTTTTTTAACCCCTAATCTGCCGACCGCCACCTACGTTATACTTATGTACCCCTAATCTGCTGCCCCTAACACCGCCGACCCCTATATTATATTTATTAACCCCTAACCTGCCCCCCACAACGTCGCCGCCAGCTACCTACAATAATTAACCCCTAATCTGCCGACCGCCACCTACGTTATACTTATGTACCCCTAATCTGCTGCCCCTAACACCTCCGACCTCTATATTATATTTATTAACCCCTAACCTGCCCCCCACAACGTCGCCGCCAGCTACCTACAATAATTAACCCCTAAACTGCCGACCGCCACCTACGTTATACTTATGTACCCCTAATCTGCTGCCCCTAACACCGCCGACCCCTATATTATATTTATTAACCCCTAATCTGCCCCCCTCAACGTCGCCTCCACCTGCCTACACTTATTAACCCCTAATCTGCCGAGCGGACCGCACCGCTACTATAATAAAGTTATTAACCCCTAATCCGCCTCACTCCCGCCTCAATAACCCTATAATAAATAGTATTAACCCCTAATCTGCCTTCCCTAACATCGCCGACACCTAACTTCAATTATTAACCCCTAATCTGCCGACCAAATCTCGCCGCTACTGTAATAAATGGATTAACCCCTAAAGCTAAGTCTAACCCTAACCCTAACACCCCCCTAAGTTAAATATAATTTAAATCTAACTAAATAAATTAACTCTTATTAAATAAATTATTCCTATTTAAAGCTAAATACTTACCTGTAAAATAAACCCTAATATAGCTACAATATAAATTATAATTATATTATAGCTATTTTAGGATTAATATTTATTTTACAGGTAACTTTGTATTTATTTTAACCAGGTACAATAGCTATTAAATAGTTAAGAACTATTTAATAGCTAAAATAGTTAAACTAATTACAAAATTACCTGTAAAATAAATCCTAACCTAAGTTACAATTAAACCTAACACTAGACTATCAATAAATTAATTAAATACAATACCTACAATTATCTACAATTAAACCTAACACTACACTATAAATAAATGAATTAAATACAATATCTACAAATAAATACAATTAAATAAACTAACTAAAGTACAAAAAATAAAAAAGAACTAAGTTACAAAAAATAAAAAAATATTTACAAACATCAGAAAAATATTACAACAATTTTAAACTAATTACACCTACTCTAAGCCCCCTAATAAAATAACAAAGTCCCCCAAAATAAAAAAATGCCCTACCCTATTCTAAATTACAAAAGTTCAAAGCTCTTTTACCTTAACAGCCCTGAACAGGGCCCTTTGCGGGGCATGCCCCAAGAAATTCAGCTCTTTTGCCTGTAAAAAATCACATACAATACCCCCCCCAACATTACAACCCACCACCCACATACCCCTAATCTAACCCAAACCCCCCTTAAATAATCCTAACACTAAGCCCCTGAAGATCTTCCTACCTTATCTTCACCTCACCGGGTATCACCGATGCGTCCTGGCTCCAAAATCCTCATCCAAGCCCAAGCGGGGGCTAGACATCCATCATCCGACGGCTGAAGAAGTCCAGAAGAGGGTCCAAAGTCTTCATCCTATCCGGGAAGAAGAGTAGATCCGGACCGGCAACCATCTTCTTCCAAGTGGCATCTTCTATCTTCATCCGATGAGGACCGGCTCCATCGTGAAGACCTCCAGCGCGGACCCATCTTCTTTCGACGACGTCCAACTGAAGAATGACGGTTCCTTTAAGGAACAGCCAATAGAATGCAAGCTCAATCTGATTGGCTGATCGGATCAGCCAATCGGATTGAACTTGATTCTGATTGGCTGATTCCATCAGCCAATCAGAATTTTCCTACCTTAATTCCAATTGACTGATAGAATCCTATCAGCCAATCGGAATTCGAGGGACGCCATCTTGGATGACGTCCCTTAAAGGAACCGTCATTCGTCGGAAGAAGAAGGGTCCGCGCTGGATGTCTTCACGATGGAGCCGGTCCTCATCGGATGAAGATAGAAGATGCCGTTTGGAAGAAGATGGTTGCCGGTCCGGATCTACTCTTCTTCCTGGATAGGATGAAGACTTTGGACCCTCTTCTGGACTTCTTCAGCCGTCGGATGATGGATGTCTAGCCCCCGCTTGGGTTGGATGAAGATATCGGAGCCAGGACGGATCGGTGATACCCGGTGAGGTGAAGATAAGGTAGGAAGATCTTCAGGGGCTTAGTGTTAGGTTTATTTAAGGGGGGTTTGGGTTAGATTAGGGGTATGTGGGTGGTGGGTTGTAATGTTGGGGGGGGTATTGTATGTGATTTTTTACAGGCAAAAGAGCTGAATTTCTTGGGGCATGCCCCGCAAAGGGCCCTGTTCAGGGCTGGTAAGGTAAAAGAGCTTTGAACTTTTGTAATTTAGAATAGGGTAGGGCATTTTTTATTTTGGGGGGCTTTGTTATTTTATTAGGGGGCTTAGAGTAGGTGTAATTAGTTTAAAATTGTTGTAATATTTTTCTTATGTTTGTAAATATTTTTTTATTTTTTGTAACTTAGTTCTTTTTTATTTTTTAGTTAGTTTATTTAATTGTATTTATTTGTAGATATTGTATTTAATTCATTTATTGATAGTGTAGTGTTAGGTGTAATTGTAGGTATTTTATTTAATTTATTTATTGATCGTGTAGTGTTAGGTTTAATTGTAACTTAGGTTAGGATTTATTTTACAGGTAAATTTGTAATTATTTAACTATTTTAGCTATTAAATAGTTCTTAACTATTTAATAGCTATTGTACCTGGTTAAAATAAATACAAAGTTACCTGTAAAATAAATATAAATCCTAAAATAGCTATAATATAATTATAATTTATATTGTAGCTATATTAGGATTTATTTTACAGGTAAGTATTTAGCTTTAAATAGGAATAATTTATTTAATAAGAGTTAATTAATTTTGTTAGATTTAAATTATATTTAACTTAGTGGGGTGTTAGTGTTAGGGTTAGACTTAGCTTTAGGGGTTAATACATTTATTAGAATAGCGGTGAGCTCCAGTCGGCAGATTAGGGGTTAATGTTTGAAGTTAGGTGTCGGCGATGTTAGGGAGGGCAGATTAGGGGTTAATACTATTTATTATAGGGTTAGTGAGGCGGATTAGGGGTTAATAACTTTATTATAATAGCGGTGCGGTTCGCTCGGCAGATTAGGGGTTAATAAGTGTAGGCAGGTGGAGGCGACATTGTGGGGGGCAGATTAGGGGTCAATAAATATAATATAGGGGTCGGCGATGTTAGGGCAGCAGATTAGGGGTACATAGGGATAATGTAAGTAGTGGCGGTTTACGGAGCGGCAGATTAGGGGTTAATAATAATATGCAGGGGTCAGCGATAGCGGGGGTGGCAGATTAGGGGTTAATAAGTGTAAGGTTAGGGGTGTTTAGACTCGGGGTACATGTTAGAGTGTTAGGTGCAGACGTAGGAAGTGTTTCCCCATAGGAAACAATGGGGCTGCGTTAGGAGCTGAACGCGGCTTTTTTGCAGGTGTTAGGTTTTTTTTCAGCTCAAACAGCCCCATTGTTTTCTATGGGGGAATCGTGCACGAGCACGTTTTTGAAGCTGGCCGCTTCCGTGAGCAACTCTGGTATTGAGAGTTGCAGTGGCGTTAAATATGCTCTACGCTCCTTTTTTGGAGCCTAACGCAGCCATTCTGTGGACTCTCAATACCAGAGTTATTTTAAAGGTGCGGCCAGAAAAAAGCCAGCGTTAGCTACGCGGGTCGTTACTGACAAAACTCTAAATCTAGCCGTATGAAATCTCATGACAGTTAAGTCAAATCTCATGAGATCACAGTAAGAGTTCATGACCTCAGCACTGCTGATGCTGATTGGCTGCTGTTCATTTCTTAATTTTTTATTTTTTTTTACCTGCAGCTGGGAGCAGCTGAGTATAACTTTTTACACAGAACTTACTCTGCTGAGCTGAGGAAAGTGTGATGTAAAATATCTTCCTTTTTTACATAGAGATGCTCAGGTGATATTTTCCTGTCAGCTTTTTACAGTTATACTGCATCAGTTTCAAGTGATTTAGCATATGAGTATTATGTCCCTTTAAATTAAATTGTGTAAGGTTCAAAAGAATTGTGACTAGTACAAGCAAAATTGTGCATTCCACATAGAAATCTATATAAATAGGGAATTATTTAAAATATTTTCCTCCTTTTACCTAATTGGGCATCACCTATCTGACCTTTTAGGTCTGTCCATCAAATAGTCAGAGAGGCTCATTTATCAAGCTCCGAATGGAGCTTGAAGGGCCGTGCAGCAGTTATGAAGCAGCGGTCACAAAGACCGCTGCTCCATAACCTTGTCCGCCTGCTCTGATAAAGCGGACAGGAATTGCTGGAATTCAACCCGATCGAGTACGATCGGGTTGATTGACACCCCCTGCTGGCGGCTGATTGGCTGCGAGTCTGCAGGTGGCGGCGTTGCACCAGCAGCTCTTGTGAGCTGCTGGTGCAATGCTGAATACGGAGAGCATATTGCTCTCCGCATTCAGCGAGGTCTTGCGGACCTGATCCGCACTTTCGGATCAGGTCTGACAGACATATGATAAATAGGCCTCATAGGGTCATAGGACTGTGCAAGTACTTCAGTTTTTTACCTTAGTATACCTGTTTGATTGACTTATGTAAGTGGCCAGAAGCGGCTGTGAACTGGGGATTTCATTTTTCTCTAAAGGGACATAAAACCCCAACTTTTTCATGATTTTAAACAACTTTCCAATTCACTTCTGTTATCAAATTTTGTTTGTTCTCTTGTTATCATTGTTAAAAAGCAGGAAGGTAAGCTCAGGAGTGTGCATGTGTATGCAGTACAATATTACAGTAGTTTTGCCACAATGTTATACATTAGCAAGAGCTCTAGATGGCAGCACTATTTCCAGTCATGTAGTGCTTCAGGCATGTGCACGCTACCTAGATGTCTCTTCAACAAAGAATAACATGAGAACTACACAAAAATTGTATTCTCATAAAAGATATTTTGTTTTTTTCTGTCCCATAAATTCTGTCATAAGGTGGTAAAATGATTAAAAGCTGTATATTGCTTTTTCAGATATCTATTTAGTTTTAGCAGACCTACCATATGTCCCTATCTGTCCTGTTGTCCCTCTGAGACAGCCATATGTCCCTATATGTCCTGTTGTCCCTCTGAGACAGCCATATGTCCCTATCTGTCCTGCTGTCCCTCTGAGACAGCCATATGTCCCTATCTGTCCTGCTGTCCCTCTGAGACAGCCATATGTCCCTATCTGTCCTGCTGTCCCTCTGAGACAGCCATGTGTCCCTATCTGTCCTGCTGTCCCTCTGAGACAGCCATATGTCCCTATCTGTCCTGCTGTCCCTCTGAGACAGCCATATGTCCCTATCTGTCCTGCTGTCCCTCTGAGACAGCCATATGTCCCTATCTGTCCTGCTGTCCCTCTGAGACAGCCATATGTCCCTATCTGTCCTGCTGTCCCTCTGCGACAGCCATATGTCCCTATCTGTCCTGCTGTCCCTCTGCGACAGCCATATGTCCCTATCTGTCCTGCTGTCCCTCTGAGACAGCCATATGTCCCTATCTGTCCTGCTGTCCCTCTGAGACAGCCATATGTCCCTATTTGCAAATTTTTCATTAGATCTGCCCACAGACCACCCTTGTAAACCCATTCCCATAATTCCGCTGCCCACTACCCACCCATAACCCCACCCAACCCACAAAATGGCAGTCGGTCCCCTCAATCTCCCGACTCCCTAATACCTAGCCACACATTTTAGGAGTTGTGGTTTTAGTGTTACAAAAGTATCAAGTTTTATGTCCCGTTTTAATGTAATCCTCATCATACAGGGATGTAAAATGTCACATGGATAGCTCAGTGCCTTTATGTCTTATGTAATGATATTACAATAAAAAAATACAAGGAAAGCACTTGCATTCCTAACTACAAACATGATCAACGGTAGTTGGAATTAAATATTGTAGTCGACTGAATGTAAGATAATGGGTATTGGTTTGCAAAATAATATCACTGGACCAGTTAGGCTGCAACCACTTTTAACCTCTGATATAGCTGCTTATTTTGCTCTATGATACATTCAACTCTGCCATCTACCAGCGCACGTAGACATCGTTAGGCCTTTAAGGAATAGTTTCTTTTTTTCTTTCATAGAAAAGAGTGCATTTAAGAACGTATTACAGCTTGTTTTTAGCGCTCTGTCATATGCGGTGATTAAAGCAACAGTAAACACCTTTCAAGATGTTCCTGCAGCTTTCCAATAGAATTACATATCACCAGAGTTAGAGATTAAGGGGCCGATTTATCATCTGTCTACCGGACATGATCCGCTGTAGTGCTCATATCCGCCAGACATCGATAAATGCCGACAGCATGCGCTGTCAGCATTTATCATTGCACAAGCATTCCTTGTAAATGCTTGTGCAATGCTGCCCCCTGCAGATTTGCGGCCAGTGAGCCGCTAGCAGGGGGTGTCAATCAACCAGATCGTATGCGATCTTGCAGATTGCTGTCCGCCGCCTCAGAGGTAGTGGACGAGTTAAAGAGCAGCAGCCTTAAGACCGCTGCTTCTTAACTCCTGTTTCCGGCGAGCCTGAAAGCTCACACGGAAACAGGTGTATACGGCCCCATTCGGGCTGTGATAAATTGGCCCCCACCACTTTATTTGCAGTAGTTTTTTTTTAAAATGTTAATCTCCACCAATCACTTTCCTTATTTGGAGAAGAAAATGTGGACTTGTGTCTACAATAAGACAAGACATGCCACTGTTGGTGCATTAACAACATCTCTATTGTTTGGCTACAGAATGCAAATTTGGGATATATATGTGGCGGGGTAAGGATTGTTTAGTCTGCAATGTACTGTTTCATTTTTTAGGACTAGAAAATCCACAATTTACTTAATTCACTTAAATTACAGGAAAAGGTGGCAAAATAAGTAATGAAAGTACAGATAGAAGCTTTAATTACACAACATCATACAAACAGTAGATGACTTGGGAGTTATCCTTCTAACTGTATATCCTACAACTAATAAACCTGGTACTGACTGTTGCTGGACACCATTAGTCTTTGTTTTTCGATTCAAGCATTAAAAAATCTGCATGCCACAACCTGAAATCTGGATCCTGGCCCAACACGTCTTTTAATAGGATGTATGGACCTCATTACACCAGTCTTCACCAAAATTACTCAGTGCTCTCTGCAGTCAGGGACCTTTCCAACATTATTAAAACAAGCAGCTCTCCTTCCTATCCTCATTGGATCCCATCTGTATTGAGAATTACTGACCTATCTCAAACCTTCCTTTCCTTGATCTCCTGATGGCAAAAGACAGGGGTGAGTGCTCAATGCTAATTCTCCTTGACCTCTATGCTGCATTTGACACCGTAAGCCATGGCATTTTACTAAACCATCTGTGGGCTGAGTGGTACAGTTCAAATCATTTCTGTCTGCACCTCTACACCTGTCCCCTTGGCATGTGGAGTCCCGCAAGGTTCCATCTTATCTCCCATGTTATTTGCAGTGTATATGATTCCATTGGGAGACATTATAAGGCAACATGACCTCAGCTACTACTGTAATGCAGATGACAAACAAATACAGCTTCAAGCTAAACTGAAATGTTCCAGTAGAAACCGTGAATAAATGTCTTGCTGATCTCTTGGAATGAATGAGTGCTAGTTGGTTGAAACTAAACCCAGACAAAACAGAAGTACTTGTGACAGGTAGAGATAGTATGATGATAGCAACGGAGCAGTAGCAAGATCAACAAATTGGTCTAGAATGGGGAGGATCAAATCTACAAACCTCAAATCTAGTAAGATATCTTGGTGTTATGCTTGACAGTGAACTTTCTCTCAAACATGATATATCCTCCACAGTACATGCCTCATTCTTTTATTTAAAGAATATATAGCCAGGATCCACCACCTGTTACCTACAGAAGATATTTACACGATAATCCATGCATTGGTGACATCACGATTGGACTTTATTTATTATGGTCTAAAACAATGGGGGTAGTGTATCAGTGCTAATCTGTGTAAATTATAAAAAAACACTCACAGATAGGTATATCTCCTTAAATACCTGTTAGCAATGTGGGGTACCTTATTTTAGATCTATATATAGATATAGATTAAAAAGATTCTGTGGTGCCACCTAGTGGCTGAATTCATATAGGTCTTAACTGAGAGTGTGTATAACCAAACCATTTCAAACAGATTGGATTTCTCCAACTATAATTACAATAATGGGCTCTATGGGCCTGGTTTTATCTTGGAGTTCTAAGGATACAATTTATATATAGATACAGTTAAAATAGAGTTCCGTAAATAAGATAATAATAAGGGGGATGTTCCAAAAAATGGGCACTGGAAATGTGATAAATACCCAAAATATATGTGAGAATGCTGTATAATAAAAATGATCCTTCTCAACAGTTAAAAAATCAAGGAAATGGAATACGTCTCTCATTTACTAAGTTATCTCACTTGCTAAGTTATTTTAAAGAGAACACTTGCAATGCAACCAATCTAATTTAACAAATCTAATTTGAGTGTAGTATCAAAATGCTACAACACTTCTTAAATAAAAAAGTAATAAGTATCTTTATGATTCACATTAAAAAAGTACTTTGATACATAAAAATGTTACAGAATATGATAACATGTTGCAATACATTAATATGCATACATTCGAAGATAAAAACAATTGCTGCAATATGCTGCAATAACGGTGGTAAAATTACCCTCTAATAATCTTAGGGTTACTTTACAAGAGAGTTCGAGAAAGGCTTGTAGCTGAAACGCGTTAGTTTGTCCACAGTCTTGTTTGGAAGCGGTGAAGAAAAAAAGAAACCGGAGTCATATTGTTTTGGAAAAAAGCAAGTCCACATATTCCGTATAATGGAAGGAGGACAAAAAAGATTTACTCGGATTCCACCACCGATCCGCCAACACCAAAGTTATGGTGTAAGTAACTAAAGACACCTTTTTTAAAAAAACTTCGTCATACATCTGACAAGGACCCCTTGTCCTTTCTGTTTTTCTTCTAGGATAATTGGAAGAAGAAAAGTTCCATTTGAATTCATTCATGGTTTTTGGACTCCATGTTTAATCTTGTAAAGTAACCCTAAGATTATTAGAGGGTAATTTTACCACCGAAGTCACTGTTAAAGGGACAGTATATACCAATTTTCATTAAACTGCATGTAATAGACAATACTATAAAGAATAATATGCACAGATACTTATCTAAAGATCCAGTATAAAACCTTTTAAAAACTTACTTAGAAATTCCCAGTTCAGCACTGTTGATGAGGTAGTGTGGGACTAGGGTTGCCACCTCGGCTATGTTTTCCTAGACACTTACACATGCTACAGGGGGGGAAGAGTGGAACATGAATTTTACCTCTAGACAGCACATGAATAGTGATCATGGCCAGCATTATTCATGTTCCCCTCTGCACACCCTGCAACGTGTGTAACTCATAAGTGTCCAGGAAAACATGGCTGAGGTGGCAACCCTATCTGGGACACCGACTGAAAGGGCCATACAATTTTCTTCTATTATCAAATTTGATTCGTTCACATTATATTCTTTGTTGAAGAGATACCTAAGTAGGTGCCTGGAGCACTAAATGGCAGGAAATAGGGCTGCCTTCTAGTGCTCTTGCAAATAGATTAAATTCTTGTAAAACTGCTGCCGTATAGTGCTCTAGAAATGGGCAGACTCAAAAAAAAAGAGAATAAAGAAACATTTATTATAAAAGTAAATTAGAAAGTTGTTTTAAATTGCATTTTCTATCTTAATCATGAAAGAAAAAAAATTTAGGTTTCATATCCCTTTAAAAAAATCTTTTTGTTGCATGTGAACTATTGAGCATATAAGAGTAGGCATGCATGATGCCACCCTCAATACTGTGGGCATAACAGCATGACCCTGACTTATGCTGCATGCCCAGGACAAATGATAACTTAGACTGTTATCATTTTTCAAAGAAGCCAAAACTCTTGAATTGCACTTCTGTATATTTCACATCCCACACTGAGAAATGCCATTTGTAGGAATTCTATTCCATTTATCTTTCTGCCCTCCCCCAAATCATTTTCCTTCTATCACTCTTCAAACACTTCTTATCTTTATAAGCCAGAGCAGGATAAACATTTACACTGTAATGGGAAGAAGGGTTTGGTCTGTTAGTGAAGAGGTGAGAAAAAGCTTTTTTTTTATATACATATCTTCACAGGCTATTCCTAACTACTGTGAAAGGTCAATAGGAGATGTGCATTAAGTTATTCCTATGCCACACTCATTTCTACTGTATTATGAAGAACAAAACATAGCTAAAGCTATAAATTAATTGGCGTGCTAACCACTCATTTTTTGTTTTAAAGGGACCTACAATAATAGTGCGATAATAAAATGATTCAGTGCATTAAAGAATGTTATTATTGGGAAATAATTGCCTCTTTGGGCTCGATTTATCAATCAAGGGTGGACAGGGGGATACATATTCGCCTATATAAAAAACAAAAACTCTGGTAACCTTACTCACATTCCTCTTGTATCTAAAGCCACTACCCCTTCACTTGTGCACTCTGGAACTCTCGCTCTGTTTGCAACAAGCTTACTTCTTTACATGACCCCTTTATCTCCCATTCCCTCAACCTTCTGGCTCTAACAGAAACCTGGCTCTCTCCCCTAGACACAGCATCCACTGCTGCTCTGTCACATGGGGGTCTCCACTTTAGCCACACTCCTAGGTCTGGTAATAGACAAGGAGGTGGTGTAAGTATTTTACTTTCCTCTCGTTGCACCTTCCAACAAATACATCCCATCTCTTCACTCACATTTTCCTCATTCGAAACCCACATGATTTGCATATTCTCTCCTCTCTCTATATGTGTTGCAGTCATATACCGACCCCCTGGCTCCTCAACTCAATTTCTAAATCACTTGGCTGAATGACTACCTTATTTCCTTACCTCAGACACCCCTGCCCTCATTCTTGGTGACTTCAACATCCCTCTTGACAATCCTACCACCTCCTCTGCAAAACAACTTCTGCAACTCACTTTCTCTTTCGGTCTGTCACAATGGACTGACTCTCCCACTCACAAAGATGGTCACTCCCTTGACCTGATCTTTAGCTATCAATGCACTATTTTAAGCTTTACAAACTCCCCATTTCCTCTTTCTGACTACCATCTCCTCACTTGCAACATCACATCCCTCCCTATAACTCTCCCTCCTTCTACTTCTCACACCAAACTTCACAGAAGCATTATGTAATTAGATCAGCAACAGCTTGCTAATTCCCTCAAACCTCTCCTCTCATCCATCTTCTCATTTTCTTGCCCTGACAAATCTATCTGCCTCTATAATTCCATCCTTGACAATCTGGCCCCTCTTACCATAGCTCGGAAATCACACACTCATCCTCAGCCCTGGCATACTCCTCTTACACGGCACTGGTGAAAATCTCGGAGTTCAGCTGATTTTCTTAATTACAAGTTCATCTTGAACTCATACTATTATTATTATTATCAGGTATTTGTAGAGTGCCAACAGATTCCGCAGCGCTATTCTGCCCTTAATCTCTAAAAGGAACATTACGTCTCTACTCTTATCTCTACTCTTTCTTCAAACCCAAAACGTCTGTTCTCCACTTTCTATACTCTTCTCCGCACCCCCCCCACCTCCTAATACAACTTCTCTGTCAGCTTAAGACTTTGCCAGCCACTTCAATAACAAAATCAACTCCATCAGAAACTAAATCAGTTCTCTACATACTTCCATTCTCTCACCCCCTCAAATGCTTACAATCAACCACAACCCACATAGCCATAAATTTAGCTCTTTCTCCCCTGTTACTCAGGAAGAAGTTTCTGCACTTAAACTGTGCTCTCACCTCACTACCTGTCCCCTTGACCCTATCCCCTCACAGCTTCTCCCCGCCCTCTCTTCTACCCTTACCCCTATACTCACAAACATTTTCAACCTCTCCCTCAGCACCAGTATATTTGCCTCATCTCTGAAATATGCACTGGTCAGACCTATCCTCAAAAAACCTTCCCTCTATCCAACCTCCCCATCCAACTACCGTCCTACTTCCCTACTCCCTCTTGTCTCAAAGCTTCTCGAAAAGCTAGTATATGCATGCCTATCCTCCTTGATCTGTCCGCAGCCTTTGATACTGTTGACCACCCTCGTTTTCTCCAAACCCTCCAATCCTACGGCATTTGTGTCACAGCTCTCTCGTGGTTCTCCTCCTACCTGTCAAACCATCCCTTCCCTCTCTGGGGCCTCCTCTGCCCCATCCCAACTTTCTGTCAAGACTCTGTCCTTGGTCTCCTTCTCTTCTCAATCTACACATCATCATTAGGTTCCCTAATAAAATCCCACGGGTTCCAATATAATTTGTATGCCGACGACACCCAAATCTACTTCTCTACACCAGACCTATCTCCTTCTTTGCTAATCCGTGTCACTAACTGTCTTTCTTACATCTCTTCCTGGATGTCCTCTCACTACCTGAAGCTAAATCACTTAAAAACTGAGCTCCTTATTCCCCCCCCCCGCGCTTCTACCTTAAAGGGACATGCCACCCACATTTTTTCTTTTATGATTTAGAAAGAGAATGCAATTTGAAACATCTTTCTAATTTACTTATATTATCTAATTAGTTTTATTCTCTTGATATTCTTTGATTAAAAGCATATCTAGATATGCTCACTAGCTGCTGATTGGTTGCTGCACATAGAAGCATCGTGTGATTGGCTCACCATGTGCATTGCTTTTTCTTCAACTAAGGATATTTAAAAAATGAAGCAAAATAAATAATGGAAGTAAATTGTAATGTTGTTTAAATTTCTATTCTCTATCTGAATCATGAAAGAAAGATTTTGGGTTTAGTGGCCCTTTAAAAACATCTAAAAAATTAGACATTTCCTTACACAAGACACAACTAAGATTTTAATCCACTCTCTTATCCATTTCCACCTCGATTACTGCAACTCTGTCCTCTCTGGTCTCCCCAGCTGCCACCTAGCTCCTTTACAATCCATAATGAATGCCTCTGCCAGACTCATCTTCCTTACACGTCGCTCTTCATCTGCTGCACCTCTCTGTCAATCCCTTCACTGGCTTCCTCTTGCCTCCAGGATTAAACACAACATTCTCACTCTGACATACAAAACCCTCAAATGCACTGCTCCCCCCTATATCTCAGACCTTGTCTCCAGATACTCTCCCTTCTGTCCCCTTCGCTCTGCTCATGACCTCCTACTCTCCTCCTCTCTTTATTACCTCCTCACACTCCCGTTTAAAGGACTTCTCCAGACTGCCTCCCATCTTGTGGAACTCTCTGCCTCGCTCCACAAGACTCTCTTCTAGTTTTGAAAGCTTCAAGCGCTCCCTAAAAACTCTACTGTCCAGGTATGCATACAACCTACACTAACCTTTCTTTATACCGTTTCCTCTCCTACATTGCTATTCCCTTGAACCCCCTTAGCATGTAAGCCTAAGAGCCCATCTGTTTGTAGATCACCTTCTTAAGAGCTGACTACAACAGTGTGACTCTTGGCGGGCCCTCTACCCGTTTGATCCCTATAAATGTTTCCTTGTATTCCGCCTATGTTGATAGCACTGCGGAATCTGTTGCCGCTCTACAAATAACCAATAATAATTAGGCCACAGGCAACAACATTCGGATATTTTTGGTGCCAAATTTCTTACCGTGGAACTGCAACACACAAAGATCTGGATGTGCACATGCCTTGACCCCTTAATGACCACAGTGTACCCTGTACGTTGCTGGTCATTAAGGGATTGACTAGGTAAAATAGCGCAGGTTTTTGCTGTGATTGGCAACACCACATTTTTGGACCCTCTCTCCTGAGGGCTTGCTAAAATAGTACTGTCTTGCGCTATTGAAAAAATCACCCCATAGAAAGACCAGCTACATACAGGGTTTGTTGCTGGTCATTAAGGGGTTAAATTTGGTAATATTTATTTATTTCAAAAAAATGTAAAAAATGGGCTTCCACACCCCTTTCTGTATGCTTGACTGGCTGTATGCCCAGGAAAAATGATAACTTAGACAGTAATAATTTTTCCAAGAGTTAAATACTTTTCTAGTAGAAAGTGAATTGCACTGCTGTGTATTTCACATCCCACACTGAGAAATGCCATTTGTATCTTTCTGCCTCCCCCAATCATTTATCTTTCTGTCCACCCAATAATTTATATTTCTGCCCCCAATCATTTATCTTTCTGCCCCCCAATCATTTATCTTTCTGCCCCCCCATCATTTATTTTTATGCACCCCAATCATTTAGCTTTCTGCACCCCAATCATTTATCTTTCTGCCCCCCCAATCATTTATCTTTCTGCCCCCAAATCATTTATCTTTCTGCCCCCCAATCATTTTCAATAGAGCAAAAATAAAAGCTCTATTGATTGAGCTCGATTGAAGTTAACACACATTTGGAATATAGGCTAAATGGTTTAATTATACATGGTTAAAAAAAAAAAAAAATACAATGTTATTTTTTTACTGCTCCTAGAGAGGTTGGAGTGCATGCTGTGGAATTTAGAGCCCTGACCCTGCAACATGCTGAACAATGATTGTCTGATGCACCTATAAAACAACACTCAAGAAGCTTTTCATGCAGTGTTTCCCTGGGTTCCAAAGCAACACAAATTTTGCTAATAAAATAGCGATTTTAAATGCTTTTAAAAATGTATGCAGCTCTTTTGTAATGCAGTGATTCATTTTTGATGCATATATAAAAAAGACTTTGATATCCCTTTAAATTTTCACTGACTTAATCAATCACTATGTAGAATTTTGGAGGGTGAGTATAATTGCAGAATACTTAAGTATTTCATATGCACTCTAACTTCTTTGCGGGGAGCAGCAAAAAAAACAACAATTTTCAAAGGTAAAGTACGGGACTGTTAGAGAAAATAAATAGTGAATGTACATTGACTTGTTTTATTACAGCTGAATTAAACAGTTTATGAAGATTTATCTTTTAGTTTAAAGATACTGAGGCCAACATGAGAAATTGAGAGTCATAAACATGGGCATCCACAAGGGGGGGGGGGGGGGCATTTGTCTCCCCCTGGATTCTCCTTCCCACTTGGTGCAGAAAAACCCCCCAGAACAATTGAATGTCATTTTTTTTTCTTCTTTTAATCCCCCTGGAATGTAGCTCCGCTTTAGTGGAAGAAGTATTCTGGGAGTTATATAGCATTCTGGATTTTGTAGCTCAATATTTCACTCTCAGTATTGTGCCACTGTAGTTCTGGACTCTAATTCCCAGCATGCACTGGAAGGCAGAAAGATTTGCATGAGGTCACTCCAGTTCCTCCAATCTGTGTCCCCCCCCCAGGCAGGGAGTATGGTCTGACCCTCTGCACCATGTAGTTGGATGCACTGTGTGTATGATGCTATGAATCCCTTTTACACACTGGGCAAGGCAGGCAGGGAGTATTGTCTGACCCTTTACACAGGTAGGGTGAATGCACCGTACTAGTGATCTTAAACTATTATTTGTATAGTCAGACCCTCTACACAAGTGGTAGTTGGGGAGGGCATTTATCATTGCACCAGCAGTTCTTGTGAACTGCTGGTGCAATGCCGCCCCCTGCAGATTCGCGGCCAATCGGCCACTAGCAGGGGGTGTCAATCAACCCGATCGTATTCGATCAGGTTGATTTCTGTCCGCCGCCTTAGAGCAAGCAGACAGGTTATGAAGCAGCGGTCTTTAGAACGCTGCTTCATAACTTCTGTTTCCGTACGGAGCTTGATAAATTGACCCCTATATGTATATGTTAACTTATATTGGTTATTTTGTGTTTAATTTAGATTTTGTGTTTTATTTTTTTATAACTGTATAATACAACAAATCTAGCAAGCGAAACTCGAAGAGCTAGATTACAAGTGGAGCATTATTTAACTCCCTCACTTTAGTGTTAACTGCGCTAGAAGTAAGCTTTTTGCGCGCATCGGGTTTTGCTCTTATTATGAGTTGAAAGTAAACTGTTTTCGCTCTAGCAGTAACCTTATGCGTGTAAAAAGCTGAACTTACAATATCGCGCATGCAATAACCTATTCACCCATAGAAGTCAATGGAGCAAAAAAGTGGAAAAAACCCTACTTGCACGCAAACCCGATCGCATATTCTCAACTGCGCTAACCTGACATCAAAATATGAAAATTTCACTTTCAAATAAATGAATATGTTGTATTGATGTTTTTTTGGTACAATATATATCTATACCTATATATACTGTATGTATATATATATATATACCTATATATACTGTATGTATTATATATATATGTGTGTATTTATATATAGGTATAGATATATACAGATATATTTAAGAATATCTATTTAGAAATACTTAGAACATAGTCTGCTATGTGCAGAACATTGGAATGTGTAATATTTACAGTAAATACATAGGGGGATATTTACCAAAGGTCTGGGGGACCTGATCCGACAGTGGGGATCAGGTCCACCAGACCTCGCTGAATGCGGAGAGCAATACGCTTTCCATATTCAGCATTGCACCAGCAGCTCTTGTGAGCTGCTGGTGCAACGCCGTCCCCTGCAGATTCGCGGCCAATCGGCCGTCAGCAGAGGGGTGTCAATCAACCCGATCGTACTTGATCAGGTTGATTTTCGGGGATGTGTGTCTTTAGACCGCTGCTTCATAAGTGCTGTTTCTGGCGAGCCTTGAGAGAGGAAGAGAAGAGAGGCGCCCAAACCATAAAACAGTATCGTAGTGTGATATAATAGGAGCCCCTCACTGCCAAATAACCCCGCTGGTCCAGATACTCACAAGATAGGCGGCACGGATGATGTGCCTCTATGCGCAGGTCGGGACTGTTGAGAGTCGCCCGACTGACACACCTCCGTGGGCGTACGTCACTCCCCGTCCACCAATCAACAAACACCTCTGCTGGCCTCGTGTATCTCCGAACAAACCCAAACACTGCCACTAAAGATGTCAGATGTAAAGCTTTGGGCACAGGCAGCGGGTCTCGGCTTGCGGTGGGGGATAGAATGGGGTAGTAAAAACACCAGGATGGGACAGGTATATAAAACGTCTGTATTTATTTTAAAAAGAAACAACAGCAACGCGTTTCCCGGCTAGAAATGCCGCTTCATCAGGGAAACGCGTTGCTGTTGTTTCTTTTTAAAATAAATACAGACGTTTTAGTGGCAGTGTTCGGGTTCGTTCGGAGATACACGAGGCCAGCAGAGGTGTTTGTTGATTGGCAGACTCGCCAGAAACACGGGCCCTCAAGCTCCATCCGAAGCTTAATAAATGGGCCCCATAGTGAAAACCTTCAATAAATATGAATCTTGCATAAATATGATATTTCATGTTTTCATCCACTTAACTGCAAAGGGCTCCAATGCACTGCTACATATGTCTGTATGTGTTTATATGTGTATTTATGTCTATGTATTTATATGTGTATATTTATGTATTTACAGACATATATACACATATAAATACATAAAAATACATAAATGCAAATGTACAGATATATAGACATATATACTGTATATATATATATATACAGTATATACATACATATACATCTTTAGAGATGTATATATATGTATCTCTATGTTAAAGCACTTTGCCTGCCTTTTTTTCTAATACCTGAGACCTCATATCTTTGAGCTCTTATAACTTTTTTTGTGCAATATTTTTTTAAAATAATTTTTATTAGATGGTGTTATTGTAATTTGTTTTTTATTTATTTTGTGACACTTTTCGAGAAACAGTTAAAGTGAATGTAAACTTTAATGAATTAAAGGCCAGTATCAAACAATACATTAAAGTTAACAAAAGATGCTTATTTTTTTTAAATACTTACCTTTGCGTTATGGTAAACATAACGCCGACCCTCCACCCGTAGCTCCAGCTTTCTTTAGCAGAATGAGCAGGTTGTGCCCCCTTTGGTGTCCAGCTCGTGGGGCAACGCAACAATTGGAGGATGCCGGATTCGTCATCTCTATGCTAAAGAAAGCAGGAGCTACGGGTGGGGAATCGGTATTATGTTTACCATAACGCTAAGGTAAGTATTTTTAAAAGTAAGCATTTTTGTAAACTTTAATGAATTAAATTGCCTCTGTATTTAAAATTATTATTTGATACTGGCCTTTAATTCATTTAAGTTTACATTTACTTTAACCACAGCTCAGAGGACGCTCTAACCCAACGAGTGTTAACTTGAATTGCACTCAAGCGATCACGTTTACTTTCAACCTGTAATAGAAGTGGAAAACCTGACATGCGCAAACACCCGCAATATACCCCTTATCACTCATGCGTAACTGTTAGCTCTACTCGTAATCTGACCCTAATTAAATTAATAGATACAACTTTGTGCTCCTATTTTCATTTATAAGGATATAAAGACATTAATATAATTAATTATTATATTTGTATTACAGTTAAGCAAATAGTGACTCCAAAATGTATAGTGTATTAGTAAACTAGAGTGTTTTTCCTGGGGCTAGTATAATTTTGGAGTTTTTAATATAAATAGACAGACAGATATAGTCTAGGCACATTTCATTTTTTGCCCTCCCCTGGAAAAATTTCTGCGGAGGCCCATGGTTATAAATTCAAGTCTTTGGGAGGAAATTCACTGACTGTCTGTGAATCATGACACACAGTGGGTGCAAAACCAAAAAGGAATAACAATAGTGTAGTATTACCAGAGTAAACCACAGCACTGTCTTTGATACATACATGATTGTAGTGGAGTAGATTAGAGTCAATCTTCTTCCGCTTTATCCAGACAAAGGGGGGAAACATAAAATATAACTGTAATAAGTAAAGACGTGCATAATCACACAGGATAAAATGTCATCAATATACAATGACTCATTGTTTGATTTTTCTCCATAAGAATGGAATATATTCACTGAAATGCGTTGAGAAGATTTTTTTTTTTCAATAAATGCTACATCTCTTTAGTTTGTTGAGCTATTAGGGATCACTAAATACAGGAAAGCAAGGGATAATTTATCTAAAAAAAATTGTTATAGAAAATTTTCTTTTCTAATCATTAAATCCCTTTATTGGAAGACTGAAGGAAATTTGAGCGGTATTTTGGGAAAGCTATGGTGTGAATTATGAAAGGAACAATCAGTGGAAATGTTAGGTTGATAGAAGGAATATAAAGTCAAATTATAAGATAATGTGACACACTATTTGATGTCTGTTCTTCAAATCACAGTATAGATCATCAAAATGACGCTACAAAAAAAAAAAAAAAAATAGAATAATGCAAAATTATTTCAGTGTAATCACATCTAGGGGGCTATTTATCAAGCTCCGAATGGAGCTTGTGGGCCCCTGTTTCTGGCTGGCGAGTCTTCAGACTCGCCAGAAACACAAATTATGAAGCAGCGGTCTAATCAACCCGATCGAGTACGATCGGGTTGATTGACACCCCCCTGCTGTGTATTGCTCTCCGCATTCAGCGAGGTGTTGCGGACCTGATCCGCACTGTCGGATCAAGTCCGCAACGCCTTTGATAAATAGGGGCCCTAGATTGTATGTTCCCACGGGAAAAAGGCCCTCAATTCCCTCTGTATTTGTCTTACATTGTATTGTTTCACTGTTGTACTTATATCTTTGTACCCATGGACAGCGCTGCGGAATCTGTTAGTGCTTTATAAATAAAGAATAATAACAATAATCACATAGGCTTGAAAATCTGCAACAACGTTATATTGATTATGGCTGGCACTTAATGTAGATAGATCCCATACATTAAAATTGCTATAATGTCATTGGAATAAAGCCTTTAAAATTCTACATGATATGAAATGTATTGAGTTTCTAAATACAAAATTGCTATATTTAAAAAAAAAAAGAGAAAATAGATTATATTTTTATCAAAAGTAAAAAAAAAAGATAAATATTACTTTTGGTAAAAATCAATAATTTTTCAAAAAACAGTTGTCAATTTTCAGGATAAGATTTTGCAACTTCTGTCATTTTATCATTTTCCAAGACTCAGGGAATGCATTTTTAGCTGCCGATAATCCGCAGTTGTATTGCGTAAATTGTTAAATTGTTATCAGTAGTGGCTTTAGGAGAAATATGCCTGGTCAAAATAATTAAAGTAGATTCTATGAGGAAGTAAGCAAGAAATGGTTTAATGTGAATCAGTTGATGTGGTATACTTGGATTTTGCAAAGGCTTTTGATACAGTGCTTACATGAGATATTGTACAAAATTAAAGGGATATTAAACAATATAAGATTGTAGTATAGAATGGTTATTAATGCGTAGTTCAAAAACTTTGCTCTATACTTTCATTATTTATTTCCTGTAATTTAATTCTCAAAATTGTTGGTTTTGTAACTTAAGTTGCCCCTTATCTGTTTCCCCTACTGAAGACAATTAGGAACAGATATAAAACAGGCAATAAAAGAGACTGCCCATGTTCTGTCAGATCAGTGAATTCATCAGACTAGCGAACGGAAGTGACGATACGTCAGCTGTCTGATTAAAAATACATACCGCGCATGCGCTCCTCAGCATAGTTGCATTCCAAAGCGACTACGTCACATTCGCTGTTCTGATAGAACACCGGTATAGGAAAAAGGGGAGTGACAGCTGAAACGTTCCGGTATAGGGACAATCACCCTATCCTCCTGTATAGATGGAGAGCAGCAGTGACTATTTAAAAAACACTATTATCACTATTTAAAAACAACACCAACTCTATTTTGCTGTCTACAACGATCTTACCGTGAAGTTTTAGGAACCGCTTTCCCCTAACACTCAGGGAATAATACGCACTTGTTTGCTGTAAATCGGATTTGATAGCTTTTTCCGGTATTGGATAAAGGGGAGGGACAGCTGTAACGTTCCGGTATTAGGGACAATCACCCTCCCCTCCCGTATAGGTGCTAGAGCAGCAGTGACATCAGCACAGCCGTGGCGAGTGTGAGAACAGCAGCAAAGGGACCGAAGCATTTGCTATTAAATCCAATTTACAGCAAACGTGTGCGTATTATTCCCTGAGTGTTAGGGGAAAGCGGTTCCTAAAACTTCAAGGGAATATCGTTGTAGACAGCAAAATAGAGCTGGTGTTGTTTTTTTAAATAGTGATAATAGTGTTTTTTAACTAGTATAACTAGTAAATAATTTTCCCTATACAGGAACGTTTCAGCTGTCACTCCCCTTTTTCTTATACTGGTGTTCTATCAGAACAGCGAATGTGACGTAGTCGCTTCGGAATGCGACTATGCTGAGGAGCGCATGCATGGTATGTATTTTAAATCAGACAGCTGACGGAACGTCACTTCCATTCGCTAGTCTGATGAATTCGCTGATCTGACAGAACACCCAAAAAGGGATTCCACACAAAATTGTTTGCACAGAAATAAATAGAAAACTAGTTTAAACATGACAGTGCCCATTACTTTTTAGAAACTAACGGTGAGATTATGAGTTTGGCATTAACAGGGGTGCGTTTCTAACGAGGCTTTTTTTCCCACCGCTCCCTTAAGACAACGCTGGTATTACAGGTTTTTTTAAACCTGGCGTTAGCCGCAAAAAGGTGAGGGTAGAGCAAAATGTATCTCCACATCTCACCTCAATACCAGCGTTGCTTACGGTAGCGGTAAGCTGGCTAAACGTGCTCGTGCACGATTTCCCCATAGGAAACAATGGGGCTGAGCTGGCTGAAAAAAAAAACACCTGCAAAAAAGCAGTGTTCAGCTTCTAACGCAGCTCCATTGTCTCCTATGGGGAAATAAAAAATATGTCTGTACCTAACACCCTAACATGAACCCCAAGTCTAAATACCCCTAATCTTACACTTATTAACCCCTAATCTGCCACCCCCGACATCGTCGCCACCTGCATTATACTATTAACCCCTTATCTGCCACTCCGGACACTGCCGCCACCTACATTATACTTATAAACCCCTAATCTGCTGCCTCCAACATCGCAGACACCTACATTATAGTTATTAACCCCTAATCTGCCCCCCCCAACGTCGCCGCAACTATATTAAATTAATTAACCCCTAATCTGCCGCTGCCAACGTCGCCGCCACTATAATAAAGTTATTAACCCCTAAACCTAAGTATAACCCTAACCCTAACACCCCCCTAACTTAAATATAATTTAAATAAATCTAAATAAAATAACTACAATTAAATACATTATTCCTATTTAAAACTAAATACTTACCTGTAAAATAAACCATAAGATAGCTACAATATAACTAATAGTTACATTTTAGCTAGCTTATGATTTATTTTTATTTTACAGGCAAGTTTGTATTTATTTTAACTAGGTACAATAGTTATTAAATAGTTATTAACTATTTAATAACTACCCAGCTAAAATAAGTACAAAATTACCTGTAAAATAAATCCTAACCTAAGTTACAATTACACCTAACACTACACTATCATTAAATAAATTACCTAAACTACCTACAATTAATTACAATTAAATTCAATAAACTAAATTACGAAAAAAAAACAACATTAAATTACAGAAAATAAAAAATAATTACAAGAATTTTAAACTAATTACACCTAATCTAATCCCCCTAATAAAATAAAAAAGCCCCCCAAAATAATAACATTTCCCTACCCTATACTAAATTACAAATAGCCCTTAAAAGGGCCTTTTGAGGGCATTGCCCCAAAGTAATCAGCTCTTTTACCTGTAAAATAAAAATACAATACCCCCCCAACATTAAAACTCACCACCCACACATCCCTACTCTAAAACCCACCCAATCCCCCCTTAAAAAAACCTAACACTACCCCATTGAAGACCTCCCTACCTTGAGCCGTCTTCACCCAGCCGGGCACAAGTGGTCATCCGATCCGGGCAGAAGTCTTCATCCGATGGGGCAGAAGAGGACATCCAGACCGGCAAAAGTCTTCATCCTATCCGCGCAGAAGAGGACATCCGGACCGGCAGAAGGCTTCATCCAAGCGGCATCTTCTATCTTCTTCCATCCGACGAGGAGCGACTCCATCTTGAAGACATCCGTTGCGGAGCATCCTTCCAGCACGACGGACTAACGACGAATGACGGTTCCTTTAAATGACGTCATCCAAGATGGCGTCCCTCGAATTCCGATTGGCTGATAGGATTATATCAGCCAATCGGAATTAAGGTAGGAAAAATCTGATTGGTTGATTTAATCAGCCAATCGGATTGAAGTTCAATCCAATTGGCTGATTGGATCAGCCAATCGGATTGAACTTCAATCCGATTGGCTGATTAAATCAACCAATCGGATTTTTTACTTTATCTTTTGTCTAGAGGCTAAGATAATAGGTTTTGCTCATGTCTCAGTAATGATTTGTAAAAATAATTATACATTAAAGGGACACAAACCGCCCTAATTTATAAGATATTTCTGTTGTCTTGCTATAGAATAACATATCAGCCAACTTTAAACTTTTTCAAAACAAATTAACATCTTGTGTTCTGCTATTCTTACTTGAAACAGAATTCATGGATATGATTGTTTGTGTTAAATGGGTCACCTTTTTTATTGGGATTAATTTAAGGCTCAAGTGGACCTTTTATTGTAAGTATATTAGATTTGTATAGGTTGAACTCGAAGGACTTCTGTCTTTTTTCAACCTCATCTACTATGTAATTTTTTTTCATAAGACAAACTCCATCTTCCATTTGCCTTATTTGTAGGAGCCAATATGGATATGTTACCAGGGGTCAGCAAACTTGGCACCCCAGAGGTTTTGGAACTACATGTCCCATGATGCTCAGACAGCCTAAAAAGTATCTCAGCATCATGGGAAATGTTGTTCCAAAACATCTGGGGTGCCAAGGTTGCTGACCCCTGTTTGTTACTGGAGCAAACAAGGCTAGCCACAGTTATTATGTTAGTAAAAGCTGCATTGCTTTACACTCTGTTATCATATGTAGCGGGGTTGGTCTTCAGACATCTGTAGTTCTCAGACTTAGAAAGCCCAGAGTCGTGGTCAAAGTTTTTAACCAAAACCACATTCAAATATGCATTTTCATAAAGACTCTGTGTCTCAAAGTTGTATCTCCCTTTTTCAAAGCTAAAAAGGTTGTCTATTTTTCTTTTTTCTTTCAGGTTTCTTTTAGTTTTTTTTTTAACATTTTCCTTTGTGCATATGTTACAGTGGACTTTTTTTTATATAGAGGGTGTATCCCCCCCGTCTTATTAAGTTGTAAAGAGTTTTTGTAGTGTCCTTGATAGTGGAACCTGTTCTGTGTGGGGAGATAATGAATCTTTCTACTTTTTAAATCTGGATATCTAGCTCTTAGCACGTAGCCTCATAACCAAAAAAACTGAACCTTGCTACAATGTCACTAAGCTTTATGTAGATTCAATTTGACTCCAACTTACTTCAACCGATTGCTTCTAAAACACTATGTTAAAAAATAACATTTTAACAGCTTCTCTCTCTTTTGCATCAGATATGGGGGTAGATTTTTGAAGCAGCGGATGCTACAATCTACCCCCGTAGTTTCCAGATCGCTGGAAACAAGAGTCAAGAAGCATCGGTCGTAAGACCGCTGCTCTTTAACTCATCCGCTGATAGCAATCATCCCGATCAGATACAATCGGGATGATTGACATACCCTGCTAGCAGCTGATTGGCCACAAATGTGAAGGGGCACGGTATTGCACAAGCATTTCACAAAAAAATGCTTGTGCAATGATAAATGCAGACAGCAAATGCTTTTGGCATTTATCGATGTCGGTTGGACATGATCCAATACAGTGGATCATGTCCGTCTGATAGTTGTTAAATTTGCCCCATGGTCTTCTGCATAAAGACAGCAAATATATTATGTGAATTATTGTATATGGAAAGCTGCTTTCCAAGGGTGAATTTATTTTTGTTTGTTTTGGATCCTTGTGTATGTGTGATATCTCTTTGACATTTGTCAGTGCTTTACAAATAAATTATTATAATACGAAATATGACACAGGTCAAATGAACATATCCATGAGTAATGTGAGTGACAGACCTTACAGAGTGAATGGGAGAACCAACAGTGACCTGTTCCTTATAAAGAGGACTGAATAATCCAGAAATGAGACTAATATGATGTTGAGCAGAATTCCATGGAATATTGACTGTAGTTCAAACTGTTTCACTAACTTACTTGACCCCTCCATAAAGTATCTGTTATGTGCTAAGATGGAGAAGGCTCAATAAAAGGTTTGTGTATTGATTTGGAAGTTTGTGAAAAAGATTGAACTGCATTGCCTTGAGACAATTGTCAACAACTGACTGTAGTTCAGAGAATCATCAGCGTATCACACACACTAATGGAAAAGAGACCCCCCCCCCCCAATAACTAATGCTTAATTTTTAAGACTCAACCCCCTCACCTAATTCATCAGAAAAGCCTTTTTATATTAGCTGAGCAACGCAGGGATTTATTTTCTAAAGCATTCTAAACCATTAAAAATGTGGCTAACACATTAGAAACTATAAGACATAGACTATTACAGACTCGTCATGGTAGTTTTCACTGGAGATTTTCATAGACCTTTACAAAAAGCAAATATAAGTGAAAGAGTGGCAGTTTTTTTGCATGAAAAGCATATACCTAGGTATCTACTGCTTACTGGCTAAGTGAAAACTGTATCTAGGCATTCCCACCCTTACCCAGTCACGCACATCTTACAGAATTTTTAATAAAAGGAATACAAATAACCTCATTTCTATCCCATTCCTCCCAAAGGCACATCATCTTTTCACTTGTGCACTATGAAACTCTCGCTCTGTATGAATCAAACTTACCTCTATCCATGAAATATTCATCTCCCACGCCCTTAACCTCTTGGCCCTCACCAAAATCTGGCTCTTTCTCTCAGACACAGCCTCCCCTGCTGCCCTTTCTTATAGGGGGCTGCACTTCAACCATACACCCAGGCCTGGCAACAAGCAAGGAGGCGGTGTTGGCATCCTTCTCTCTCTCCCGCTGTACATTTTCAATACTTTTCAATACATACCCCTCATTTCTTCCCTCACATTCTCTTACTTCAAAGCCTATACAATTTCTTTATTTTCACCCTTATCTGTTTGAGTTGCCATCATTTATCGCCCCCCCCCCCCCCGGGTCACCCAACCTTTTCCTTGACCACTTTGCCTAATGGCTACCTTGCTTCCTCTCCTGTGACCCACCTGACCTCAATCTTGGGGAGTTCATTATTCTCATTGATAATCCTAGCACAGCTGGAGCTCACATTCACAAAGATGGCTATTCAATTGACCTAATCGTCAGCCACCATTGTTCTGTTTTTCAGTTTAATAAATACCCTTTCCTACTCTCTGACCACCGTCTCTTAAAATGCAGCATCATTACACAAACTGCACACCAACCACCTAACCATTGAAATAAAGTCCATAGAAATGTATACACCATAAACACAGACTTACTCTCTTACACTCTAAGCACCCTTCTCCCTGCAATCTCCTCCCTTTCCTGCCCTGAGGAATCTATCTCTCTTCATCATTCCAGTCTGACCTCTGCCCTTGACAAAATAGCCTCTCCTTCCATAGCTCGCATCCCACGGAAGCACCCCTAGCCATGGCACACACATCTTACATGCTACTTGCAAAAATGCACCCGCACTGCAGAACAGCACGGGAGGAACTCTGGCTCCTCCGCCAACATCTTGCTCTACAAATTTACGCTGCACTCCAACTCCTCCACCCCCAACCTCTCCAAACAAAACTACTATGCAAATATCATTTCATCCTATGTCCAACAATCCTAAGAGTCTTTTCTCCACTTTCAATACTCTCCTGTGCACTCACTCTCCTCCCATTACCACTTCTATCACAGTACATGATTTTTCAATACATTTCAAAACTAAAATTGATCCCCTCCAACATGAAATAACCTCATACCACAATAACAATATCCACCTCTCATCTTCCCATATTACTACCTGGCCCCTTGTTCCTCTAGCCTCACAACTGTCACCTTCCCTTTTCCTTTCCCCTACTCTTACACCCATCCTCACATACATATTCAACCTCTCCCTAAATCTAGTACTTTTTCATCATCTAGTACATTTCCATAATCTTAAAAAACCTTACTCGATCCAGCATCCCTTGCAACTATTGCTCAATCTCTCTTCTTCCCCTCACCTCTAAACTTTTGGAGTTTATGGTTAATAAACAACTACCACATCTAACCATCTTCTCGACCCTTTGCAATATAGCTTTTGCCCCAACACTCTACTGAAACTGCTATCACCAAGGTCACAATGGCCTGATTACTGTCAAGTCTAAAGGTCACTATCCTTGGGTATTTTGTGACAGCTTTACGGTGGCTCTCTTCCTCCCTTTCCAACAGTATCTTCAGTTTATACTTCTCTTGCTCTTTCTCCTCCCCTTTACCCCTCTCTGTTGGGGTACCTCAAGGCTCAGTTATAGGTTCCCTTCTTTTCTCAGTATACATCATCTCTAGGCTCTTAAATCAAGTGCTGATGGTTTTAGTATCATCTTTATGTAGATGACACCCAAACCCACCTTTCTTCACCAGACATTTTCTCTTCACTGCTGACATGTCACCAGCTGCCTAGCTGATATTTCATCCTGGATGGCTTCTCTCTACCTAAAGCTGAACCTCTCTAAAACTTTTCCTCACTCTACCAATCTTCCCATTCCCCAAATCTCACTTACTGTGGGCAACTCTTTTATCACCCCTACCCCTCAGGCCCGCTGCCTCGGGGTCACACTTGACTCAGAACTTTCTTTTGCTCCCCACATTAAGTCCTTAGCTAACTCCTGCCATTTCCACCTTAAAAATATCTCTATGATTTGTCACTTCCTCACTCAAGACACAACTAAGACTCTTATACACTCCCTTATCGTTTCCCACCTTGACTATTGCAATTTTATCATCTCTAGTCTCCCAAGCTACTGCCTGTCCCCACTGCAATCCATCATTAATGCCTCTGCCAGGCACATCTTCCTTAAGCACCGCTCCACATCTGCTGCACCTCTTTTCCTACGCCTCCTCTGGCTTCCCTTAACCTCAAAAATAAAATTAAAAATTTTGACCCTAACATACAAAGCCCTTGCCAAGACTGCACCCTCTTATATTTCTGCCCTTGTTTGCAAATACTCCCCAACCCACTCCTCACTCCTCATCTCTTACCACTTCCTCACAATCTCGTCTGCAAGACATTTCTAGAACTGCACTTATCATATGAAACTCCTTGCCTCATTCAGTCAGACTTTTCTCTAGTCTCAAAAATGTTGTGTTCCTTAAAACACATCTGTTCAGGGATGCATACAACTTAATTTAATATGTCTCTACTACTCATGTCTCCCTCTTCCTCAACTCCCCCATGTACTTCCTTTAGAATGTAAGCTCACAAGTCCACTCTTCCTGTTGATCTTTTTAAGGTTTACATAGAATCAATCATAAGTGTCACTTGGTAACCAATAGGACTTTATTATTATTATTATTATTATTATTATCAGGTATTTCTAGAGCGCCAACAGATTCCGCAGCGCTAGACTTATATGTGCCAATGAGGACAGAGGTCTCTGCCCACCTCCTCGAATAGTACAAAGAAGTGTAAAATGTCCACAGCACCAATTTCTCTCATAAAACAAATCCTTTATTGGGTCATCTTTAAGATGATACAATAAAGGATTGGTTTTAAAAGAGAAATTGGTCATGTGGACATTCTATACTTCTTTTTATGGTTTAAAGCTTACAGTGACTCAAGGGAAGGGCCCTCTTCCATTATGATTTATATAAATGTTTCCTGATTATTTTACTCCATAACTGTATCCTTAGGGCCAGATTTTAGAAAGTAAGGCGGACAGGGGCGGACAGGGGCCGCCCCTGTCTGTCCGGCTTCGCAACTAGCAGGCAGCAATACGCTGCCCACATTTACCATTGCCCACTATGGTTACTGTACAATCCCGCCCCTTGCTCGTGTGCAGCCAGTTGCATGTGAGCAAATGTTGTCAATCTCCTTGGTCAGAAAAGTTTGGGGTGATTGACATATGACACATAACTGGTGGCAGAGTGGTTAAAGAAGCAGCAATCTGATGACTTCTGCTTCTTAACTCTCAGGTACAAGTTCACTTATACGAATCTGCAGCTAACGGCGCTCCAACCCCTTGATAAATGGGGCTCTTAATGTTACAGCATTATGTTGCGCTTTATAAATAAACGATAATAATAATAATAATTATCTACTGCGCACTGGCTAGGACACAGAACAACATTTTGGCCTACAATTGAAGCACAATCGATAGTGTAAGGTGCGCTCATGACTCTGAGTTAAGAATAGCACACAATCAAGTATTTATCACGCTGTCTGCATCTATCATTGCACAAGCAGTTCTTGTGAACTGCTTGTGCAATGTTGCCCCCCTGATGATTCACGGCCATTCGGGCGCTAGCAGGGGATGTCAATCAGCCCGATCGTATAGGATTGGGCATATTGATGTCCGCAGCCTCAGAGACAGCGGATCAGTTATGTAGCAGTGGTCTTTAAACCACTGCTTCATAACTGCTGTTTCCGGCAAGCCTGAAGGCTCGTGCGGAAACAGGGGCATCAAGCTTCAGAGCTTAATAATTTGGCCCCTTAGTCTCAAAATAAATTATAGTAACACACAATAGATGACTGTTAGCCCATCGGCACATCTTGTCACAGAAAACATGAGCTACCAGTTGTTCCTGCTGAAGCAAAGGTTTCTGGGTAACAATATGGAAATTAGCTACACAATACTCTTTTTAAACATTTCCCTTATCGTTTTACTTGCGCTGGCATGAGGGAATCTGAGTTTATAATGGATATTTAAAGCAAAAAGGTAATGCTTTATGGAGCTTACTTGCATATTCTTACCCAGAATCCTTTGCTCCAGCTGGAAATAATGGAAGTTCAGGTATTCTGGGAAAATGTGTACTATACATTATTGTGTGACTATACAATAATCTATTTGCACCCTTTCCACTTCTAATCGAAGTCTATTCCATGAATCAACTACCCTTTCTGTAAAGAAGTGCTTATGGAAATTACTCCTGAACCTACAAAAAAAATGTTACAAACAATACACTTACTTTAATGTATCAGATACTGTATACCACAACGTCTAGAGTACTTGAAGACTGACCATTAAAATTAAAGGGACAGTCAACACTAAAATTGTTATTTTCTAAAAAGATAGACAACGCCTTTACTATCCATTCCCCAGCTTTTCACAACCAACATTGTTATTTTAAAATACTTTATAACATTTAAACCTCTAAATTTCTGCCTGTTTCTAAGCCAGTACAGACAGCCTCTTATCACAATACCAAGAAAACAAAACAAAATTGGTGATAAAAGTAAATTAGAAAGTTGTTTAAAATTGCGTGCCCTATCCAAATAATGAAAGTTTAGACTAGATTGTTCCTTTAAGAGTCAGCACAACAGAGCACTAATTGGCTAAAATGCAAGTCAATAGATAATAAATAAAAAGGTCATGTGATCAGGGGGCTGTCAGAAGATGCTTAGATACAAGGTAATCACAGAGGTAAAAAATATATTAATTTAACCGTGTTGGCTGTGCAAAACTGGGGAATGGGTAATAAAGGGATTATCTATCTTTTAAAACAATAAAAATCCTGGTGTAGTCTGTCCATTTAAAGTATTTCATTTTATGTAAGTTACTAGTAAAACATTTGCTTATTAGTCTGAGTGATAGGAAAATATAATTTGTAGCGTTTTGTTCTCTGCTGATGAGGACTAATAAGTTCGAAACAGCTGTCCAGAAGTGGTTTTGTTTTTGATGCACCTACCCCATAAGGGGATTTTTGTGGTACCAGACGCAAAGATAAAAATAAGAGATTACAATTGTGCAAGCATTCATAGGAGAACTTGCCTAATTTTTGTTTGATAAATCAAATCTATCGTCCTTCTGGGGTAAAAGAAAGCGAGGATACTTGCTTAGATGTGCTAATTGTCTATGCCATAATTATATTGCTTTTTAGCTTTATGTTGAAATGGCAGATTTCCCTGGTCTACAGTATTCTATAAAAAGCTATACAGTTCTACGACATTTTTATACAATACAATATTACTTTATTTCACTACAGAATTATCATATGTTAAGTAGTGTAATTAAGGTTTGTGTAGGGATGGGCGAATGTTTTATACAACTTTCTAACATTTGTTTAATGTATCAAACAATCTATCAATCAATCAATATATTTGCATATATTATGTATCATTTTACTAAATTCTCTACCACATGAACTATTGAACATCTAAATAGTATTTGTTAAATCGAATGTTACATTCGAAATTTCAAATGTGTATATTCAATCTAATTATGAACATTCCAAAACAAAAGTTACATTCGAAAATTGGAAATAACATTCGCTTAATGAGTTTTAAGGGTTTTTTGGCCTTATCAGCATTTGTTTGTCCAAAATGAATGTCCATAGGACCATTTGTTTGACCGAATGAATTGTACTTTCAACACTTTTGACCATCCCTAGTTTGTGCTGCCCTAGGCATTGGCACATCTGCTGCCCCTGACTCCCCCCCCCCAATAATTTAAGCTCATAGTTGTCTCAAATGTTTCTCACAACTTGAGGTCAAAGAAGTATGGAAAGGATTGTGTATCTCCATTATACATCCAGAGATAATTTATTTGAAATAAAGTTAATAAATAAAGATTTGGAGAGCATAGGAGTAGGAAGGTATCATAAACAAAGAGCTACCACTCAACATTTTCTGCCCCACTGCTCCCCTAAACCAGTGTTTCTCAACCGCGGTTCTCAAGTACCCCCAACATGTCAGGTTTTCATAATAGCTGAACCAATGCACAGGTGAATTAATCAGCTGATCAGTAACCATGGTTACTAACCTGCTCTCACCCGCCAGCTGATTATTTCACCTGTGCATTGGTTCAGCTATAATGAATACCTAGCCTGTTGCGGATTATGTCCGCTGCACATCGATAAATGCCGACAGCATACACTCTCTGCATTTATCATTGCATAAGCAGTTCTTGTGAACTGCTGGTGCAATACCGCCCCCTGCAGATTCGCGGCCAGTCGGCTGCTAGCAGGGGGTGTCAATCAACCCGAACATATTCGATCGGGTTGATTTCTGGCGATGTCTGTCCATGGCATCAGAGCGGGTGGACAGGTTATGGAGCAGTGGTCTTTAGACCGCTGCTTCATAACTTGTGTTTCCAGCGAGCTTGAAGGATAAATATGCCCCATGGTGTTAAAAAAACTTGATTTTTTTTATTGATAAAATTGATAGATTTAACATTGTTATATTAATATACTTTATAACCTCTAAGTTTGCCCAGACAGTGCTAGTTCATAAGTGTCATATAAATAACATTGTGCTCACTCCTGTGGAGAATGATAATGGTTATACAAGAACCAGCACTGGTTGGCTAAAATGCAAGATTGTAAACAGCACTGAAATAAGGGCTAGTCTGCAAGGGCTTAGATAGAGGTAACCATAGTGGTAAAAATTATATTATTATAACAGTGTTTGTTATGCAAAACTGTGAAATGGGTAATAAAGGGATTATCTGTCTTTTTTAACAATAACAATTCCAAAGTAGACTGTCCCTTTAACTCAAATCTCTCAGGTCAATGAGGTCTAATCTATATCCTATATTGTCTACACAGGAACAGAGGTGTGCCCACAGTGTGATATCGAAATGAAGGCTGAATCCATGTATGAACATATGTGCGCCAGTGAATTTGGTAAGAGAAACCTCCTAGGGTTAACCCACAACCTGCCATATCTTATTGTAAAGGTTATTTGTCACAATTAATAAGATATTGCTATATTCTTCAATCCCTTGGGGAAAATTGTTGGCACCTTGACTGAGTATCTAGTGCACTGTACTGCACTTTGTTAAAGGGAAATGAAACTCAAATTTTTTTTTCATGATTCAGATAGAGCATAGCATTTTAAACAACTTTCCAATTTATTGCTGTTATCAGTTTTGCTTCATTCTCTTGGTATCCGTTATTGAAGGAGCTGCAATGCACTAATTAATGCTAACTGAACACATCTGTAAGCCAATGATAAGTGGTATACATGTGCAGACACCAATCAGCAGATAGCTCCCAGCTCCTGAGCCTACTTAGGTATGCTTTTCAAGAAAGAAGAGAACAAAGCAAATTAGATAATAGAAATAATATGGAACGTTGTTTAAAATGGTATGTTCTATAATGTCACTTTAAATGATGACAGCACTATATCTACTCGTTATGGTACCTTTCTGTATGTCTCTGTCTGTGTGTCTGTCTGTGCATCTATGACCAGTAGGTTGGGTGAAGCTGTATCAAACTATAAGAAACCGGTCTTTTGCTGAAGTTTCCATAAACAGAAAACAGAAGCAAAATAAACTGAAAATGCAAAAGCAAAACATGACAACAAATTGCTACAGTATTGATAATGACTATCTAATGTGCGTAATTGTATTTTTTCACTTAGATATCAATTCATGCTGTGTTTAATTAAACGTTTTATATCACCTTAATGTGAACAGGAATATGTATGGACAAATACCTTGGTAAAATCTTTACTAACTAATGTAAGATATATTTGTTTGCATCTTTGAATATTTAAATATTCACATTCAAATGTTGATTCTCATAGGCTTCAGTATAAGTCTATTGGAGTCAGTATTCAAAAGTACTATTCAAATCTTTTGCATTAAATATTCAAAAATGTATGGAAACTCTCTTACAAACACTCTCTCACAAACACACGTTCTCACGCACACCCTCACTCACACAAACTCATTGTCTCACACTCACACACACTCTGTCACACACACACACTCACAAACACACACTCTTGCTCACAAACTCACTCTCTCACATGCAAACATTCTCACACAGACACACACTCGCTCTGCCTCACACACCGACACTTGGAGGCCTATTTATCATATGTCTGTCGGACCTGATCCGACAGTGCGGATCAGGTCTGACAGACATCGCTGAATTCGGAGAGCAATACGCTCTCCGTATTCAGCATTGCACCAGCAGCTCTTGTGAGCTGCTGGTGCAACGCCGCCCCTTGCAGACTCGCGGCCAATCGTGGCTGCCAGCAGGGGGGTGTCAATCAACCCGATCGTACTCGATCGGGTTAAATTCTGGCGATTCCTGTCTGCCTCATCAGAGCAGGCGGACAGGGTTATGGAGTAGCGGTCTTTAGACTGCTGCTTCATAACTGGTGTTTCTGGCGAGCCTGCAGGCTCGCCAGAAACACGGGCCCTCAAGCTTCGTATGGAGCGTGATAGCTAGGTCCCATAATCTCTATCTCACACACAATACCTGTGTATTTTTGTGTGAATGGTTCAGTTAATCATTTTGAATGATTTTTAAATTACGATCTTCATTGTGCACTTTAGTAATGTATACATCTCCTTCCCATTCGAAATTGCAGTATACGCCCCTTAGCGAGACAACCTGTTTTCAGGGTAAAAAGTGGCTTTAGATAATTTCACTAGAGAAATAGAATTACTAGCGGGAATTCTCAAATAATCCACAAAATCCGCCCACTGTATGGTTGTGGTTTCAGTTAGCAGAAACAGTTATTTCATATAAAAAATATACCTAAAGGAACAACTTCCAATACATTTGAAACTCTGCAGCTGGTATAGCAACTAATAGGAAACACATTAAATTTTATTTTCTAAAAGTTATTTCATGATTTAGGTAGAACATACAATTTTAAAAAATTTCCATTTTACTACTATTATCACATTTGTTTCATTTTCTTGGTATCATTTGTTGAAGGAGCAGCAATGCACTACTGGTTTCTAACTGAACACATGGCTGAGCCAATGACATTCGGTATATATCTGCAGCCACCAATCAGCAGCTAGAACCTAGGTTCTTTTAAACCTTTCAGCAAAAGATAACAAGAGAAGGAAGCAAATTAAATAATAGAAGTAAATTGTAAAGTTGTTTAAAATTGTATTCTCTATCTGAATCAGGAATGTCTAATTATGACTTAATTAAAAAAAAAGTACTGTTTTAAAGGGATATAAAAGTCAAAACTTTTATAGTGTAATTTTAACACCTAAATGACAGCTGACGTACAGGTCTTTTTTGGGGGGTGCGACCCTACCTACCAATGTGCCCAGTTACCTAGAGATTGCCCAGTATTTTTGAGGTGGACAGCTGACAAGCCAACTAATGGGAGAAACTGGTAGTTTAGGTGTTCTGTGGAAAGCTGTACAAATCAGTTATACAATGATGAATTGCAGGGATCGACAAAACCAGGAGCCAGTGAGCCACTGGCTACTAGATTTCTACCCTTGGCTCCTAACTTTTTGGGTTGTTCTCCATATATCTATATACAAATAGCACAATCTGGCTCCTAAAAGTATGCCTGGCTCCTAATTATCCTTACTGGCTCCAATTAAACAGATTTGTTGAGCACTGATTTATTTTGTGTTCCTATACTCAGTATAATACAATATAATGCATTGCAACAAAATTACCACTTGCTAAAAGAAACTATACAGCTTTCTCTTTAAAAATACTTTTTCGGTTAATTAAAGGTGGTAACGTTAGACCATCCTTTACCTATCAGTCCAGGAAGAAAACACAGAAGCCATTTTCTTAAAGCAGAAGTATATTGAAAACACTTGCATAAAGTTATAAGCTTAGTAATATATTTTAAATATCTACGCATATCAAAGGTTTTCTTAGAAGAAAGTTTAATTGTTTGTTTTTAATTTTGTCACAATAGATTACAGTGAAAAATCTGCTAATTGTATATTTTTGTATTTTATGATTTTTATGTAATGTTTTTTAATAAGTAAAAGTTTTTTATAAAATTGGCACATATTTTCATATTTTCTTCACTATATATTAGTCAGAAATTACGTACCTGGTTTGACCATATCACAAATATAGAGGTTTTAAACTGAGAGTCCGGAAGTGTTTCAATGTGACATTATATTTATTTGGGTACAGATAAAATTGATAAATATTAGAATTCACATTTTATGTTTCATATATTCAAAACTAATAAAGAACATAACAACCATTATGCAAATTTATAACAAACACGAATAAATACATAAAGGTGTATTTTTCAATAAAAGATAAAAAAAGAGTGATTCATCCTTCAAAAAATTTTATAACAAAAAGGAAAAGAGTCCAAATACATATAATTATATATATATATAATTATTTGAGAACACCCTTATTAAGGACCCCATTATTAATGTGATCATACCCATGTCTTTAACGTTTTGAGCTTACTAAGCGCCCCTGAAAACAATTCTCTGTTTTATTTACATTTTCTCTGTCCAGGAGGAGGACAGTATTTCGGGAGGCAAAAAAGCGTTTTAAGTCCAGCGCCTTATACACTATAAACCCTTTATCTTTCAGTATAATACAACACAGACATTCCTCATCTATTATTCTCACCATAACTTATATTCAACTTTTTTTTCTCTCTTCACCCATTTCTCCCCTCTCACGTCCCTCTTTTTGCCCTTTTGCTCTTTCTCTGTTCCAGCACTTGATTGTCTCATCACAATCATTACATTTTGCAATACCCAGATACAGCTTTTAATGTCAGGATGTCTCCTTAGAGACTTACTCAGTGAAGCACACTAGCAGGAATGTGGCTCTAGCTAAATGTCTGACCACAGGAGCTGGCAAAGAGGCACCAGGAATTATGACAAGTTTTAAGTTCCCTAACATAAAATGCACAGATGTTGAATCACATGACTGATAAGATTTTCTCTGTCATTATCTGAATATGAAATACTTTCTGCTTTAGCAACAATCGTCCTGAAAGGGCACCAAATATCATATAAAAACCTGTCCTGTTAAAGGGAAAGTCTAGGCCAAAATAAACTTTCATGATTTCAACAGTTTTTCACCACTAGAGGGTGTTAGTTCACGTATTTCATATAGATAACACTGTGCTCGTGCACGTGAAGTTATCTGGGAGCAGGCACTGATTGGCTAAACTGCAAGTCTGTCAAAAGAACTGAAATAAAGGGGCAGTTTGCAGAGGCTTAGATACAAGATAATCACAGAGGTTAAAAGTATGTTATTATAACTGTGTTGGTTATGCAAAACTGGGGAATGGGTAATAAAGGGATTATCTATCTTTTAAAACAATAAAAATTCTGGTGTAGACTGCCCCTTTAAACTGCTGTATGGCTGCTAGACGTCCTCCACAAAAATACAGGATGCCCGACTGGACCTTGAGGTAGATAAGAAGGAGGGGTAATAAAATGATCCTTGCCAAATTGCTCACTAGTTCCCACACCAAACATATCCTAAGCCCAGCCATATATGTTTTTCACAGCTAAAGATATTGCCCCATTTGCTGCCAGTAACACACAAGGCAGTGATTTTTATTTTTATTTTATTTTTTAGCGTGGATATTTATAACACATAGGGCAGTGATTTTACCCTGTGTGGACTCGCTTCCATTGAGCCATAAAAAATGGAGCCGTAAGCTACCGAAGTGGCCGACAGCTAAAAGTAATTTCCGGCTCCATTTTAGTACCAGGTTTCCATTGAAATATTTTGCGCATTGCGTGCAGTCGTACTTTTCGTGTAGTTGTAAGTTAACGTTGTGTTAACGCTTTCATCCAACGTCGGAATTCTTGAAAATCATTTAGTTGCTATGGTAACCCAACCTTACACTATCAAATTTACGTTTAACGTCTGTGCTCCTTACCTGTGATCACCTCTAAATAGAAACAAAAATAAAGATACACTTATTTATAATACATATTTTTTTAACTATAAGCAAATACTATTTTTTATTATAATTATATTTTCATTTTTTTTTAATATATGTTATATGTATTGCTGCCGTAGGCATAGGTCTAGTTTGAATTCTGTAGATATGTGCTTGCATATGTTTTCATATGTAAATACATATTGACATTTCCATAAGAATATAATAGCAACTATTCTTATACATGGGACAACAATAAATATTACATATTACAATTTTTTTCTACATTGAAACACTTTAATTATTTGCAAGTTTTAAAATTTCAATGGGAAATAGGTCTCAAAAAGCTTATGATTCCTCTTTTACACCTAGTTGAGCTGGGTGTAATTTTTCTCAATATATCGACAGTCTCCGACAGTGTATTAATGGTTTGTGTTTTCATTGGAAACATGGTATAAGTTATCTCTTAACGGCTTCTAATACTTTCTATGGGACGCAAAAATATTTTCAAAAGCTGGACCCCGGCTGCCTATATTGAGGTATAATGCACCATCAGAAGCAGTCGATAAATGAAATTGCTTTTGACAGCATATCTATCGGTTTGTGACCTCGTGCGAACCTAATTACGGCTCAACGGAAACGAGCCCTATGTCAGTAACACACACAAACCAGTAATGTAGCCCCCTATGTGCATGTAGTAGCTGTCATGTATTTTACCTACATGGGCCTAGTTTCCATTGAGCTGGTAAAGCTTGTAAACTGTTGGTAAAATCATTTATCTCCAATAAAGTCTATGGAGAATATTTTGTTACCACCAGTTTCCAAACTTTACCAACTCAATGGAAACTAGGCCATGGCTGGTATTTGTAAGGTTCAGGTCAAAATAATGATTCAATATAGAAATAAAGATGCTTTCATGGTCAAACTTATTTGAAGTTTATTGTAATCTAATTTCGAACAAATTATCATTTAAATCGGTCCTAGCAGCTTTTATTCTTGATTAACTCTGTATAATTATTTATACAAATTTATGCTAAGCATCATGGCCGATATTTTTTCCCAGAAAAGCTGGTCATCTTAGCTATGATTTTAAAGGGAATAGTCTAGTCAACATTAAACTTTCATGATTCAGATAGCGCATGTAATTTTAAGCAACGTTTTAATTCACTCCTACTATCAACTTTCTTAAGAGCCAGTGTTCTATTGAAAACTCCAAGACGTCAAAAATTCCAAGTTTACGTCACTTCCGTGACTCCATACATCTGATTGGTTGTGCATCATGTCCCTCACGCATGGGCCAATAAGATGGGCACTGTAGTCGCCTATCTTCACTATTTATTTTGCCTCCACCTTTGGGGTTCAAGGGGGCAAAGTCCCCCTTTTAAACCTCACTCCCCAAGATTCCCTTTGGGTGGATGTCAGAGGATTGACGGTGCGCCCCCATACAGAGGCAAAAACAAATAGTGAAAATGGAAGAGTCACTGGAACTTACGCAATCTTGAAGTTTTCGAGGTCTTGGAGTTTTCGATAGAACACCGGCCCATTTTTGGCTCAGCACCTGGGTAGCGCTTGCTGATTGGTGGCTATATTTAGACTTTAGAAAATGGCTGCACCTCACTGACGAGGCCCAGGACACAGAAGGCTGAAACAATCATCTGGGGTTGTCATGTTCCTTGTTCATAGGAGAATTGCCTGGTATTTTGGGGCAGGACTGACCTTCTCTCTTTGAATGTATTTGCAACAGTAACATGCTTAGAGATTTCCTATGACAACGGCAAGAAACTTCATACACCCCTTAAGGAAAGCCCTTGCTAAGCCACTCACCAAAACTGACTCATATTACAATAGAAATATAAGGAACCCTCTGAATTTTACCTCTTGCTTATGATTTTAACATTGTTTTCAGAAATTATGTTGTATATTAATTACAAGTTTTAGAGGGACATTAAACTGCTGAGTACAACACCAGCAGCATGGTTACTACTCACCATGGTATTGTTTTTCTTCCTCTGTCTGCAGCCCTTTAATACTTACCTTTAAGTGAATGTAAACTTTCATGAATCAGTGGCCTGTTTTTAAAAATACTATTAAAAACAGGGGCACTTTTATTCATGAAAGTTTACATTGCAGCGTATTTTAGAAATACTTTTTCGTCACCAAAGCCGGATCGCCGATCCCCCTCCCACAGTTCCTCTGTCCTTACGTCACCAATGACGAAACCGGCTTCCTCCCCCAGAGCGTTTATCTCGTGAGGCACGTCGTGATTGGCGGAAGCTGGTTTCGTCATTGCTGTGTTAGTACAGCAGGAAGAAGCGGGCGGGGGATAGCCTATCTGACTTTGGTGAAGAAAAAGGTAAGTATTTGTAAGTAATGTAAACTTTCATGAATGAAAGTGTCCCTGTTTTTAATAGTATTTTTAAAAAACTGGGCACTGATTCATGAAAATTTATATTCACTTTAAAGGGACCCAAAACACAAACTCTTGCTTTATAATTCTGATAGAGCATACCAGTTAAAACAACTTTTATTATCAAATGTGCCTCATTCTCTTGGTATCTTTTGTTGAAGGAGAAGCAGTGCACTACTGAGTGCTAGTTGAACACATCAGATGAGTCAATGAAAAGAGGCATATATGTGCAGCCACCACTCAGCAGCTAGCTCCCAGTATTTATACAGTGTGTTGCTGCGCCTAAGCCTAAATAGGTATGCTTCTATTTCCCCTCCCACTACATCATGTGACATCAGCCAAACAAAATGCATTTACGTATATATTCTGTGAATCTTGCACAGTAGTTGCTGGTACCTCAGAAAGTGTGCAATGTGCATATAAAAAGATTGTGCACATTTAGATAATGGAAGTGAATTTGAAAGTTATTTAAAATTGTGTGCTCTATCTGAATCATGACAGTTTAATTTTTACTTGAGTGTCCCTTTAATTTTTAATTTACTGTCCCTTTAAATACATTTTTATTCCTGTAAAAGTGAAAAAATAATAATATGGCTTAATGTAAATTCACACTTTGCTGTAGACTTTAATACACATTTGAAATCATCTGCACTAATAGTTTGAGTTTTTCCATTACAACTTTTACAGCTTACATTCAATACACTTCAAAAAAGCTTATTTTATTATTATTATCATTTATTTGTATAGCGCCGCCAAATTCCGTAGCTCGAGCTCTATACTGTATATAAAGTATGTGTCTTGGCTTTGCATACAGAGACGTAGGTTATGCTCTTAGCAAGAAACACAGCTACCAAGGAAAATTTTGCCTTTAGAGAATTTTGTGAAGGTTCTCATAGCACTAATGCATCTTTTTTAGAATATCGCATGAGCGCTGAGTCACTAGGGATGGGTGAATGTTTTGCACCATTTGAAAAATGAACTACTTTCCACAGGAATGAATAGTCATTCGACCAAACAAATTGCATTTTCCGCACATTTGCCTATTCGCCGAATCACCAACCTTTAGAGAATCTGATCCTTTGAGAGAACTGAAGATCTTGTGTATGGGGGTGTGGGGGGTTATTTTTGTTATCTGTTTTCAGTGTTTCAGTGAAAATTTGCCATTTCAGTAAAAATAAGCAGTTATGTATAAAAGAAACAGTTTTTCATATACGCATGTGTATAACCCTATCACTTCCACCAAAGGCTATGCTATTTCTACAGTTCTGTTTACCTGCAATAAATTCTCACTAGTCTGGACACCTGAGAAATAATTCTTGTTGGTAAACAGAGTCCTTTTTTTTCACTTGCAAAATGTGGTCACTATGAAGTCGGTGGAAATACTGGACTGTCCAGTTCAATACTGGACACCTGGCCTAATTTACTGCAGTCAGAAGGTCGCACCATATTTTATAGAAACCTCTGAGGCTATATCTGAGGCTATACTGATTCCCAGACTGAAGATAAAAACCTAGCACTGTCTGATCCTGTCCTAGTGACTGATGGGCATGCAACTCATTATCTAGAAACAAAGCGTTGTCTAAACAGGTCTCTTGATAATCTCATGTCAGGATATCTTGCATATGGCTACCTTATCGTCTTTTCAGTTCAGGGGACACAAATGTCATTTCTATTTCTTTGTCGCATCTAAAAGAGATCATGTTAAAATGTATTACAGGTTTTTTTCTGTAAACCACATGGTCCTGGTGTTGTTGTTTTTAGGCTAGTGAGGCCTGCAACTCTGTGTTTAACCCCTGCAAAAGGGAAATGACTGTTAACCAAAGCTGGGTCATTAAAGGGGGTTTATACACATAGAGCTCCATTTATGAAGCAGCGAATCCTGCTTCGGGGGCCCATCGTCTCAGGCTCGCCTGAAACTGATGTTAAAGGGACACTCAGGTCAAATTAAATTTTCATGAATCAGATAGAGCAGTAATTTTAAACAACTTTCCAATTTACTTCAATTAAAAAAAAATGTGCACAGTCTTTTATATTTACACTTTTTGAGTCACCAGCTCTTACTGTGCATGTGCAAGAATTCACTGACTATACGTATATGCATTTGTGATTGGCTGATTGCTATCACATGGTACAGGGGGAGTGGAAATAGACATAACTTTAAAATTTGTTAGAAAAAAAAACTACTACTCATTTGAAATTGAAGAGTAAATGCTATTGCATTGTCTTGTTATCTTGCATTTGTAGATTATGCAAATCTACTGTGTTTACTGGTCCTTTAAGAAGCAGCAGGCTCCTTAACCTGTCCACCACCTTATAGGTAGCGGATTGAAATCATCCAGATCTGATCGGGAAGATTAACAACCCCTGCTAGCGGCTGATTGCCGCTTAGTGAGCAGGGGCGGCACTGCACAAGCATTTCAATAGAAATGCATGTGCAATGATAAATGCCGACGGTGTATGCTGTCAGCATTTAGTGATGTCGAGCGGACATGATTCGCTATAGCAAATCTACCCCATAGAGTTGCAGCGACGCTAGCATTAAAATGACATGTTCTAGCAAATTAGTCTCCAGAACAAGCAACAGTTTCTGTTTCCAGGGGAACTGTGGAAAGGAAAGCGGGAAGATCTCCCAAATGTTACAATTCTGGAAGATCCTGGATGCTAAGCATTAAACATCTTCTAAAGTGTTACATATTTTGTAAGAATAGTTGTAGAGGGATTATATCCCTTTACACCTAGTAGTGGTAGACTTAAAGGGACACTGAAACCAAATTGTTTCTTTCATGATTCAGATAGCGCATGCAATTTTAAGCAACTTTCTAATTTACACCTATTATCACATTTTCTTTCTTCTTTTACTATCATTATTTGAAAAATAAGGCATCTAAGCTAAAGAGCCAGCCAATTTCTGGTTTAGAACGCTGGGCAGCACCTGCTTATTGGTGGGTGAATTAATCCACTAATCAGCAAGAACAACCCAGGTTGTTCACCAAAAATGGGCCGGCATCTAAACTTACATTCTTGCTTTTCAAATAAAGATACCAAAAGTATAAAGACAATTTGGATAATAGGAGTAAATTATAAAGTTGTTTAAAATTGCATGCTCTGTCTGAATAACAAAAGAAAAAAATTGGGTTCAGTGTCCCTTTAACATAAGTTTCAATGTTCAGCATGCCCAAAATGGTCAATGGCTTCAAAATAAACGGAGAAAAATAACATTTTCAGCTCCCATTGACAGCTATTTAAACAACTGTCAGTCTGTCAAAAACATTTAACAGCTTTAATATAAACCAGCCTTAGTGATTTTGGGGAATAAGGTCAAATGTGAACTTGGTGAGTTTGTCACATTTCAAAACTCATCCTTCTCTACAACTTTGGTGAATCTGTGCCAGATTTGTTTCCATCCCTGTCCTTGTTAAAAAATCAATAAAAGGAACATTGAATTTTTAAATTGTCTCCCTTTTAATTTGTCGCTAATAATACATTTTACCTACTGGAGTTTATTAAAATGTTTAATCAAAGTACCTTTATCTTTATTTTGTCATTTGAAATAGCATGTTTTGCCTGTTTAAACCACCACCTATACTGAAATTTCCAGTAGTGCAGTATTTGCTATCAGAAAAAAAACCTGTGTATGCAAGAGGCAGCAGAAGTAATTAACCTCCCAGTTGAGGGTGGATGAGAGACCAGACCATTAGAAAATGTGTTACTGCAGTTTTGAATACAACATGCTTTTAACAGCTGCTTGCCTGAGTTCATTGTCTTGGCAAGGAGTTGATTTAAAGGGATGAAAAATAAACTGCTGTAATGTGTTAGAGCACCTTATTATTAAACTGCTGCTTGACCCCTAAAAATAGGTTAAACACATAGTTAAAGTTATTATGGGCTGCAATGCACTTTTGCTAAATTTTCATATTAAAATTTTATGTCCCTTTAAATTTAGGAGCCACCCAAAATACTGCTGAGCCAACAATGGGCTAGATTAAATATTACATTTAAAAATACAATAGAACCCATGGCTCCTATGCAATTCACAAAAACAACGCTAGGATTTAGTTTTTTGCGCTAGTCAGGTTGTGCTAGTATTACAAGTTTTAAAAAAAACAACATATTTTGCACAAGGGTAACCTGACTAGTGCAAAAACCTGAACTTACAACGGGTGCATATTCACGTATTCCCCCATAGAAGTCAATGGAGAAAAAAGTGGGGAAAAAAAACACTTTCACGCAAACACAGTAGCCTTTTCGCAATTACACTAACCCGACATAAAAATATGAATATTTCATATAAACATATATACAGTATATTTATACATATATAGAGATGATTATATATAGGTATACATATATGCAGATAAGAATAAGAATATCTATTTATAAATACATAGAACATATTCTGCTATGTAAAGAACATAGGAATGTGACATATTTACAGTAAGTACACAGTTAAACATATATACAGTATAAACATACAAATACATGCAAATACATCTTTAGCATTGTATCTGTATGTATCTCTATGTTAAAGTACTTTGGCGACTTTTTATTTCTAACATCTGCGACCTTGTATCTTTGAGCCCTTATAACTTTTGTGTGCAATATTTTTATTAAATAATTTTTTTTAGATAGTGTTAATATGAGTGTAACTGTACTTTTTAATGTATTTTTGATGTGTTTTGTGCAACTTTTTAGTTTCGGAAAACAGTTAACCAGAGCTCTGAGATTGCGGTAAGAATTGTAGCTAGCGCAATCGCGATTTCGCCCAACTTAAAATAGCGCACTTTAAAAGGCTCACGAAAACATGATATCGCTTGCACAAAAACTTTGCCCCTCACTTGTAATCTAGCCCAATATGTTTTTAGGAGCCACAACATGGGGCCAGATTATAAGTGGAGCATAAAATATCGATTTTGCAAAAAACAATATTTGCGCTCCACTTTGTAATACCAGCGCACGCAAATGTACACTGGTTTTACAAGTTAGGTGCAATGTGAAGGAGGGAAGTTGCGCAGCGATGGGCAGCAAATTTAAATATATATGTATATGCTGATATACATATATACTTTATTTATGTGTTAATGTGTGTATATACACATATTAACACATAAATATATTCATATATATTTACAGGGAACACACATTTCCCATAGTCCGCAATGTAAAGGCAGTTTTCAGTGCCCTTTTTTTTTTTTAAACACCCCACAGCCGCTGACTTTAGCCCCTAAAAACTTCCTAGTGCAGTAATTTATCAAAATAATTAAAGACGCTCATATTGTTTTCTTTAATAAATGCACGCTATTCCTAATTTGGGGGGCAATTGGGAAACATTTATAAAATTAACCAGAGATCTGATCTCTGGGGGTGATTTTATGAGCTCTAATTGCTACCTTAAAGCTTGCGGTAGCAATAACCAGTCACTTGTAATGGCTGGTTATTTATTCCGCACCCACAAATGATAAATTAGTGCTCCACTTGTAATTTAGACCGTAATGTTTTATATGGATGTAGAGAGTTGAATTAAAAAGAATGTTATTAGCCAAAATTAGTATTTTAGGAGCCATGGGTCCTGTTTTATTTTTAAATTTAATATTTAATCCAGAACATTTAAAATATTTTTAAAGTGTCTATAGTACAAATGTTTAATAACAAGGTTAAAAAGATTATATTTTTGTTATTTCTTAAAACACTTTTGCAAGATTAAAAAGTAGGTACAGCACTTTTAAAATATATTACACTGACACCTTCACTTAAAGGGACAGTATACCCCAATGCTCATATAACTGCATGTAATAGACACTACTATAAAGAATATGTGTAGAATATGCACAACATGAGAACTAGTGTAGCGAAGGGGGTACGTAGCAAGGCATTGGGCAGCATTTTTAAATATATATGTACTGTATATGACTATATACATATATATTTATGTGTTAAATTGTTAATATGTGTATATACACATATTAACACAAAAATATATATGTATATAATCCTATACATATCTATTTACATTGCAGTCTATACCATTATTAAATGTACATTTATTTTTTAATACAAAACTATAATGCCCTCTATTTTGAGGGCATTTGGGGCACTTTTAGAAAATTAACAATGAGATCTAATCTCTGGTTAATTTTCTGAGCACTAATTGCTACCGCAAGCTCACGGTAGCAATAACCAGTTACTTGTAATGGCTGTTTAATTATCACGTGCCTGCAAACAGGCAAATTTGGCTGTTTCCAGTAACGCAATAATTTAGCGCTCCACTTGTAATCTAGCCCTCATTCTTTACTAATTATCGGCTAGATTACGAGTTTTGCGGTATGAGTGAAAAAGCAGTGTTAAGACTCTTTTTTACTACCACTGGTATTACGAGTCTTGCAGGTTTAGGTGTACCGCACACTTTTTTGGCCGTAACGCAACGTAACTACCGCAGCTTTCAAAAAGTCCTTTTTCAATGGGACTTCCACAGCGCCGGTATTACGAGTCTGCCTGAGAGGCCAAAAAGTGAGCGGTACAGCCTAAAACTACAAGATCCATACCATAAACTGAAAGTCAGTAGTGAGTTTTACGCTACAAAGCTGTAACATAAAACTCATAACTAAAGTGATTAAAAGTACACTAACACCCATAAACTACCTATTAACACCTAAACCAAGGTCCTCCCGCATCACAAACACTAAAATAAAATTATTAACCCCTAATCTGCTGCTCCGGACATCGCCGCCACTATAATAAACATATTAACCCCTAAACCGCCGCACTCCCGCATCGCAAACACTAGTTAAATATGATTAACCCCTAATCTGCCACCTCTAACATCGCCGTCACCTACCTACATTTATTAACCCCTAATCTTCCACCCCCAACGTCTCCGCCACTATACTAGGTTATTAACCCCTAAACCTAATCCTAAGTCTAACCCTAACCCTGTTCAACTAATAGAATGTGAGCTCAATTCTATTGGCTGATTGGATCAGCCAATAGGATTGAAGCTCAATCCTATTGGCTGATTGCATCAGCCAATAGGATTTTTTCACCTTTAATTCTGATTGGCTGATAAAATTCTATCAGCCAATCGGAATTCAAGGGACACCATCTTGGATGACATAATTTAAAGGAGAATTCATTGTTCAAGAAGATGTCGATTGAAGAGGATGCTCCACACCGGATGTCTTGAAGATGGACCCGCTCCGCTCCGGATGGATGAAGATAGAAGATGCCGTCTGGATGAAGACTTCTGCCCGGTTTAAGGGTTTATTGGGTGCGTTTTATTTTTAAATTAGGGTTTTGGCGGAAAAAGAGCTAAATGCCCTTTTAAGAGCAATGCCCATCCAAATCGCCTTTTCAGGGCAATGGGGAGCTTAGGTTTTTTAGTTAGGATTTTATTTGGGGGTTGGTTGTGTGGGTGGTGGGTTTTACTGTTGGGGGGTTGTTTGTATTTTGTGTTACAGGTAAAAGAGCTGATTTCTTTGGGGCAATGCCACGCAAAAGGCCTTTTTAAGGGCTATTGGTAGTTTAGTTTAGGCTAGGGTTTTTTTTATTTTGGGGGGGGGCTTTTTTATTTTGATAGGGCTATTAGATTAGGTGTAATTAGTTTAAATATCTAATAATTTATTTTTTTATTTTTTGTAATTTAGTTAATTGTATTTAATTTATGTAATTGATTTAATTGTAGTGTAAGGTTAGGTGTTGGTGTAAGACAGGTTAGGTTTTATTTTACAGGTAAATTTGTATTTATTTTAGCTAGGTAGTTAGTAAATAGGTATTAACTATTTACTAACTAGTCTACCTAGTTAAAATAAATACAAACTTGCCTGTGAAATAAAAATAAAACCTAAGATAGATACAACAATGTAACTATTAGTTATATTGTAGCTACCTTAGGGTTTATTTTATAGGTAAGTATTTAGTTTTAAATAGGAATTATTTAGTTATTAATAGTAGATTTTATTTAGATTTATTTTAATGACATTAAAGTTAGTGGGTGTTAGGGTTAGATTTAGGGTTAGGTTTAGGGGTTAATACATTTAGTATAGTGGCAGTGACGTTGGGTGCGGCAGATTAGGGGTTAATAAGTGTAGGTAGGTGGCGGCGACATTGAGGGCGGGAGATTAGGGGTTATTAACATTATGTAGGTGTCGGCGATGTTGGGAACAGCCGATTAGGGCTTAATAAGTATAATGTAGGTGCCGGCGATGTTGGGGAGATTAGGGGTTAATAAGTATAATGTAGGTGGCGGCAGTGTCGGGGGTGGCAGATTAGAGGTTAATAAGTGTACTGTAGGTGTCGGAGATGTCGGGGGCGGCAGATTAGGGGTGTTTAGACTCAGGGTTTATGTTAGGGTGTTGGGTGTAAACATAAATTTAGTTTCCCCATAGGAATAAATGGGGCTGCGTTATGGGGCTTTATGCTCCTTTATTGCAGGTGTTAGGCTTTTTTTCAGCCGGCTCTCCCCATTGATGTCTATGGGGAAATCGTGCACGAGCACGTAAAACCAGCTCACCGCAGCTCTGGTATTGGAGTGCCATATGGAGCTCAATTTTGCTCTACGCTCACTTCTTGCCTGCTAATGCCAGGTTTTTGTAAACCTGTAATACCAGCGCTGTAGGTAAGTGAGCGGTGACAATATCTTGCAAGTTAGTACCGAGCCGCTCATAACGCAAAAATCGTAATATAGCCGTATTACTTTGATTTAGTTAGATAAATTAAGGGAATATCTGGTAAATAAGATATTGTATCCAAACATTTTTAGGACTACGAAAGAACAGTAATTAAAAATGTTAAAAACACTGACATGAAATGCTTGTTTGTGCAAAGTTTGCAGTAGGTTGCTATGGCTGGGCAATTATGGGAATGGTTTATTGTGGTCCTAGGTTTAATAAACATTATAGTAAATAGTTGTGCTAGTGCATTTTATTTTTCAATACACATCACTTTATGTGGAATTTCATTTAAAGGGAAATTAAACCCATTTTTTTTTTCTTTCATGAATCAGATAGAGCATGCAATTTTCAATCAACTTTCTAATTTACTCCTATTATCACTTTTTCTTCATTCTCTTGGTATCTATATTTTACAAAGCAGGAATGTAAGCTTACGAGCATTCCCATTTTTGGTTCAGCACCCTGGGTAACGCTTGCTGATTGGTGGCTACATTTAGCCACCAATCAGCAAGCGCTACCCAGGTGCTGAAACAAATATGGTCCGGCTTCTAAGCTTACATTTTTGCTTTTCAAATAAAGATACCAAGAGAATGAAGACAATTTAATAATAGGAGAAAATTAGAAAGTAGCTTAAAATTGCATGTTCTTTCTGTATCATGAAAGAAAACATTTTGGTTTCATATCCCTTTAATGACCCTTGACGAAAAACAGTATACGTTGCTTAGGTAATTTAGTAGGACACTTTAAAGGACCATCACAGTCTCATATACATATACACTGTGAACTATTGCACATACTCAGTAGGAGCTGGTGTCTCAAAAAGTGTGCATATAAAAAGAATGTACGCACTTTGATAATTTGGTAAATTAGGTAAATTGGTAAGTTTCTTAAAACTGCATGATCTATCTGAGTCATAAAACTTTAATTTTGACTTTACTATCCCTTTTTTTAATTAATCTTCAGTTTTCAAACCAATTTATTCTATTTTTTTCCTAAATGCAGTTCTCAAAATCTCCATTCGGGAGGTGAAAAAGGAGAGCGGAGACAAAAAGCTTATTCTCAAAAAGAAGAAAGCTCTGAAGAGAGGTCATATTCAGAAGAAAGACTGGAGTGATCTAGTTCTTTACTTGAAGAATGGAGCCAATTGTCCTTGTCATCAATTGGACCAGCTCAGTGGTCAGTTTCTGGTGCTGGGACGGAAAGTAAAAAGCCAGCACCTTCTAACAGCAATACACAAGTGGGATAAGAAAAACCGAGAGTTCAACAGATTCATGCGCAAGGTCAAGAAGATTAAGTGTCCAAAGCCACACTCAGTCTTCTAAGTCATTGAGAATACGGTGGCTTTTTTTTTTTACAAAACATTCTATACTTCCAGAGCTGGGACTCTGTAATGACAAATGACACACAATGAAGGATATAAGGGAAATAGTTATCCCTCTCTACAAGTTCACAGATGTTGGGGATTTTATATTACAAAAACCTTGAGAAAATGAACTGTTGAATGTTGTAAAGCAGGGGTGGGCAATTATCGGCCCTCCAGATGTTATGGACTACATCTCCCATAATGCTCTTTCAGCCATAATGCTGGCAAAGCATCATGGGAGATGTAGTCCATAACATCTGGAGGGCCAATAATTGCCCACTCCTGTTGTAAAGCAAGGGTGATAGAGAGATCATGTGCCGATCTGCTTGCTCATATGTCACACAAATATTAATTCACTTACTAATCCAGAAAAACATCCAAAGTACATTCATATCATAATTTAGTGATATACCAATACAACTCTTCAAAATATCAACAATTCACCCATTAACTCTCTTGTTCGTTCTTTTTTTAATTATTTTGTTTGCTTAGACACCAAACTGTAGTTGTATATTTATACATGCTATTTTAGTTATCGCATCATATGTTTGATGCAAACTTCTACCCATTACTTTAGTAATCAAGCAGCAAGGCAATTATTGCAGGCTCCGATTTTTTTTTATTTTTGAAAAGCAGCAGCTATGCACCTGCTACATAATTCCATTCATTCATCTGGTAATTCACTAATTTGCCAATATATTACAGGCATTCACACAATAAATAACATTTTAATAGAGATCAGTATATTTTAATGCATTAGTAGTAAATCTGGTACAGTATTCATTCATTTATTTTATAATTGAGCTACCTACAATTCAACCTTTTCTTTCCATCTTCTATGTCCAATAACCTCTTGAATGTGCATATTTGTTCATTAACAGAGTGGCTCTAGTAATCAATATGTTTTTTAATTTAATTTTATAATCCAGCAGAAATGTTTTATATTTTCATTATAATTGATCCATTCATTAATTCACTCATTTATTCAGTAATATCGAAGAAATATACTTGTTTTATAATAGCATTCATTTTCTACTCAGTCAACAAAACATGTACATACATACATACTGCATTCATTCAGTAACAAAGCAATAGTAAAGTTATACAGAATTGAACTCATAATAATTCAGAATCGACACATCTTGTATAAGTTGCCATTCACTTATCCATTATTTGGTTTATTTGTTTTCTGATACAGTTAAAATAGATCTTATAAGTTACATATTTATTCATTTAGTAACAAGCAAAACATCAATTGACACAAATAATTTATCAGTCAATGTATCAATTATTTAATTTGTTTCAGTTATCAGACAACAAGACAAAAGGTGTATACTTTTCTGTTTGCTTTTTTTAAAAATTATAAATAGATTTCAACATATTTGCATGTTCTTTGAATTGATTTAGTAATCGGTAACCATACATTAGCCCCTCAGTTTGCTGATCCTGTAGAATATCTGTGCAGGCTCACATTCAGGGATTTTTTAACAGTTTATCAATAATATTCCGGTCTAGACATCTTAATGCAGCTTTCTTCAATTCCTGTAATCACAACTTACTAACAGCACAGGTAAATTCATCTGGACACAAACACTATAATGAATCAATTTCTGCTCTAACATATAAGTTTTGAAAATCCAGCCTGTTAGCATATCCCCCTAACATTACCTGAAGTTGGAAGGCTGGGGGGACGGAATATCAGCCATCCAGGTGTGAGCTCAGGACATGGGGGGCAGATAATTTCAGTAAATCCTGGCAGTCTATGGGTGTGGTCAGGTGATCTACCTAACTCTTATAAATAATCTATGCCAGAAACATAGTCGCTTCTGGGTCTCCCTGACATCCTAGTCCAAATTAATTTATGTTAATATAATTGTGTGTTCCTTCTTGTGTATTAAATAAATACCATCTTCCAAGCATGTGACTTGGATAGATAAGTTAAGCAGTGAGATTGTTTTCAAATGATGGCAACTAAGGTGGACAAATTCCAAAGACACTTTGCATCAGAGTAAACAAGTACACAGTTACTGGAGTATTGACCATGTTATCTAAGGGTTTGGATTGCACACAATATACATAACATATTAAATATTGTAGGAGATTTACAGATGCTAATTCACCAGATTAGATATATTGTTTTAAGATTCTGATATTCTAGGGTAAAGTACAGGAGTCCCAGATGCTTCAGTAAGAAAATATTCTACATAAGACTGACAAAGACCTCATGTAAGATTCACACAATTATAGACCTCCATGCCAAGCACACACCTCAGAGCAGATACAATATGGTATAGACTCCTGGCAAATTATACAATGTGATAAGAGGACAAAAACTGGAGCTGTCCTTGGAAAATAGGCAGTTGTCAAGTCTGCTTTGCAATGCTGCTATATTTGTTTTTATTTAGCTGCAATGCTAACTTTCCTTCATTATAGTGACAGTAAAGGACCATTAAATAGAGTAGATTTGCACAACCAGCAAATGTATAATTAAAATACAATAGCACTTACTATGAATTTTAAATGAGCAGCAGATTTTTTTTCTGACAAATTTTAAAATGTACTTCAATTTGCTGTATCCTGTATTATGTGAGAGCAATCAGCAAATTACTATATATACACTGTGAACTCTTGCACATGATCAGTAGGAGCTAGTGCTTCAGAAAGTGTGCATTTAAAAAGACTGTGCACAATATAATAATGGAAGTTTCTTAAAATTGCTGCAGGATGGCCCCTGGAAAAAGTGGAATACTTTTTGTGGCCACAGGAAAAAGTGATACTAGAAACCTGTGGGAATGTCTGGTGGGTAGGAAAAGAAGGAAATATAATTTGTGTGTTTGATAGCCATACATTTATATCCACCCCCTTTAGACTTCTTAGATATTGAGTTGTGGCCCTTAAGGCTTCTACAAAATGTATCTCCAGCCCCTAAGTTTTAGGAAGTTGGCCATCACTGCTCAGCCTCTATATGAGTCAAGAAAATTTAATTTTGACTTCAGTGTCCCTTTAAAGGGGAAACTTTTACCTACTTGAACGCTATTTCAAAACGTCAATGAGAAACTTTTTTTTAGTACAATATTTTGGAGAAATCATATAAGCTCACCTGCCAACTTTAAGGCAAACCCCAAAGGGTATTCTTATTCCAATATATTTCACTATGTACTGCATTTAAAGTCAGTTATACTGTGCACACGTAACTAGGTTATGTTTTCAACCTATGGAATTATCGCTTCTGAAAACAGGTGTAGGCTTATTTAAATGAATGTCACTCTGTAAACCCTTTCAAGGACATGCAGGTAGGTGTATTATGCAGTAATGTGCGGTGAGGTCAGTGGCAGGTGAGGCACTAGCTAGTATCAGAGTCAGAAAAATACACATATGAACCTGATAGAGGTTCAATTGTTGAATACTTGAGTCTGCAGAAACAATCAGGCACACACAAACAAAAACATTCAAAGGCACACACACACTCATAGACACACACAAACAGAAACATTTAAAGGCACACACACACTCACAGACACACACAAACAAAAACATTCAAAGGCACACACACACTCACAGACACTCAGAAATACTCACACACTCAAAAAAACTCAGACACAAAGAAACACTCCTGAGACACATACACAAATTCAAAGAAACAAAAACAATCACAGACACTCACATATAATTACTCAGATACACACACAGACACAAAGAAACACAGACTAATAAATAAAAAGAAAAAAATTGCTATACTGGATATATAGATGCGACTCCTGACCTGACAGACAGTGGGCTTGCGCTCCATACAGCACCTTTAGGTTGTTATGCAGTTGAGGGAGGCTGAGCTGGTTGCTGCCTCTCTCCGTGTATTTGCAGCTAAGGTCAGAACATTTTTATGTTTTATTTTATTTTTATTTTACTTTAACATTATTTTCTGTTTTCTTTTAATGACAGGTGAGGCTCTGCCTCCCCTGACCGCATGTCCTTGGTATAATGTGGTTGAATTTTAACCTTGCAGATAATAAAATTGGAATTTTGTGAACAGATTTCTCTCCTTTTGCTTTTTCTTTTTAAAGGGACCTTAAACTCAATTTAAGTAGAAAAAAAAAAAATATATATATATATATATTTAATTTATTTTGGTCTATTTTAATACTTTTTTGAAAAGCTGAAGCACATACTGCAGTATTCAGAGCCAGAATCCAGGCTCAATCTACACAGTGATTTCTGAATCATTACAGAGCTAATTTATACCTGTCGCTATCTGGCCACAGCAAAGGAAAGGACAATCAAGAGTTCATTTTTTTCCCCCTCAAAAGGTACTGTGATGCAATTGGTGTATGTGGTCTCATTTTTTCTGTAAGGTTTGTCCAATTCTAACAAGTCTGCACTATGGGGCAATTCATACAATCCGAAATCATCACTTGTATTTTCAATTTCACATTCCTACCCCATGTAGGGCGAGATTACAAGTGGAGCGCTAACAGTTACATGCAAGTGAAAAGTGGAATAATGCGGGTGTTTGAGTGTGTTGTGTTTTTCGCTAGTATTACAAGTCTAAAGTAAATGCGAATGCAATTGAATTTAAAGGGACATGAAACCCAATTTTTTTCTTTCATGATTTAGATAGAGCATACAATTTTAAACAACTCTAATTTTCTTAATTCTCTTGGAATCCTTTGTATAAAAACATATCTAGATAGTCTCAGGAGCTGGGAGCTAGCTGCTGATTGGTGTCTGCACATGTATGCCTTTTGTGATTGGCTTACGATGTGTTAAGCTAATTCCCAGTAGTGCATTGCTGCTGCTTCAAGAAAGGATACCAAGACAGTAAAGCAAAATTGATAACATAAGTAAATTAGAAAAATGTTTACAATTGTGTGCTTTAACTAAATCATGAAAGAAAATTTTGGGTTTTGGGTTTCCTGTTCCTTTAACTCTTATCGGGATAGAGCGACCTCAGAGATCAGGTTAACTTTCGCGAAACAAATAAGTGTCACAAAACACATCAAAAACACACTACAAAGTACAGTTACATTCATAATAACACTATCTAATAAAAATATTAATAAATAAATATTGCACAAAAAATGTTATAAGGGCTCAAAGATATGAGGTCTCAGGTGTTGAGAAAAAAAGAAAAGACTGCAAAGGGTGTTAACATTGAGATACATACATATACATGTCTAAATATGGATATGTATACCGTATTTTTCGCTCCATAAGACGCACCTGACTATAAGACGCACCTAGTTTTTAGAGGGAAAAAACAAGAAAAAAAAGTAATCTGAATCAAATGGTGTAGAACAGCAGTCAACAGTGTGGAATAAAGAACCTGGGTGCTGGTTGCTTGCCTGCAGTTTAACCATCAATTGATGCCAATATAATTATTATCAGGACAGGAAGACATTTTTAATTGAATGACTGACACTCATACTGTGTGTGCCAGTCCACTTCGGCCCCCTCAATACGGGACAGATTCTGTACATAGCTAAAGAGTCATTACATTGATTTTATGTTATTTATTTTTTGTTATATTATTCATCTGCAATCACAAAAAGCCATTTTATGCTAAACTAATAAAACATAATACTAAATTGAAGATGGATTTTTTTCCACAAATTTTCACAAACTCAGTTCTAACTTCTCAGTCTTTCTGCTACTTCAAATTCAAGGCACGGATAACGTTGCCAGCATTTACCTCACAGGAAAGAAAAAAAGTTTGCACCATATTTATCGAATACTACTCACTCAGCTGTCTCCTCCAGTTTTCTGTACCATGTGACCACCTGAGTCATGTGACATTAGTTACCTAAGTTTAACTAAGTTACCTCCGCTTTCAAAGATACCATGTCACTAAATACCAGATGCTTAAAATAACATATCTTGTCTCTAACATACTTGGGCTAAACGCAGTTACCACAGAGGCTGCAGATAATCGGTTAATGAATTCGTCACCAAGGTAGTTCCGCCCATGGAAGCGTCTCCAATTGTTTCAGCCAATAAGGAGTGACGCTAAACTGCTGCTAGCCAACGGCAGATGCTAACGCTGCAGAGTTCTGTGACTAGCACTGTAGCTGGTTGCTAAGGGGATGATCGGCTAACAGGACCGACATTCCGGGATGGAGAGAGGAGGGAACCGGAGTAACGTGTCCAGGTACAGTGAGAGAGAGGACTATACATTTTATTATAAGGCAGGAGGCGAACCGCACGCTCAGTATGGGGAGGTACAGTATAGTGCTGATGCAGGCATTTAGGATTGGCCCTGCCTAGCAACTAACTACTCTCACTTTGTTTTACACGCATACAAATACACAGATGGTTACCTTGGTACGTTAGTAGAAATATATACACATAAATGGCTTTCCAGGGAGCGGATTGGAGGATCCGTACACACCCACATTCGCTCCATAAGACGCACAGACATTTCCCCTTACTTTTGAAGGGGAAAAAAGTGCGTCTTATGGAGCGAAAAATACGTACAGTTTATATATATATATATATATATATATATATATATATATATGCTGTGTAGTAAACCAGGCACTTTTGTTTTTCAACGAATAATTTCTTTATTATCCGGTACAATCCGGTATTCCCAACGTTTTGGTCCTCCCATTGGACCTTTATCAGGGGTATAAATCTGTCAAAATAGCATACAGGTAATAAAAATCAATTCTACTTACATATTTACAATGTCACACATAGAAATACGGAACACATCGTAACACCGGACGTGACGTCATACCTGATCCGGGTCCGGCTATCACATACTTCCCCAACATTAACCTCAGACTTTAAAGCTCCTAGGCCAAAAAATAAGCCAATCAAAAAAGCAGGGAGCGGAAACCATTGCCCTGGCAACCAAACAGCAAGCAGAAAACAAAAAAGTAAAAAAGTAATCACTACTTGCAGTAAAACAGCACATAACAATATTACTCAAAAAATACTAATAAACAACTCCAACTATATGTATGCAGAGTCGGATCAGAGGGTGACAGTCACTTATGGAGTACAAATCTATAATAAATTCTAAACCTCAAAATAGACAGGATGGTAGTGGCAGAATCATAAAAAACACCCATTTAATGTGATAATATGCTCGTGAGCATAAAAATGATATACCAACTATACTGCAGCAGAGGTATAATGCAGAAATAAATCTCTATCTTTCAGAGAGAAAACATGACAATTTTACTTGTTTATTTAACCCCCAAGGGGCCATCATCTGTAAGCAGAAAAGTGACCACCCGGTTGCCTTACACTTTCTGGAAGCAAATCATGGTGTGGCAGACCTGAGATGTATGCTCATAGATCAGATCAATCGTCACCCAAGAGGGGGCGATACTAAAAAACAGTTACTCTGTAGGGAGGTGGAGTGGATTTATCACTTACAAACGATTTAGCCTTTAATCTATGAGTGTTCCTAGTGACTTGGTGGGGATAACATTAAAGGGACAGTATACACTCATTTTCATATAACTACATGTAATAGACACTACTATAAAGAATAAGATGCACAGATACTGATATAAAAATCCAGTATAAAACTGTTTAAAAACTTTTTAGCTCTGTTGAAAAGGCAGTTGGAAAGCCCACTGCAAGTGGGAAATAAGACACTCCCCCCTCTCCCCCTTTTTTTGCATATGAAAAGACCCTTTACACAAACAGGAGCAAGCTGGAGAAGATAGCTGACGGTATTCAAATAAAACTTTGGGGCTTGGTTAGGAGTCTGAAAATCAGAGCAATGTTATTTAAAAATAAGCAAAATTATACATTTAAAAAAACCAAAAAACTTTATGGGCTTTATAAATAGATCATCTACAAAACATTTATGCAAAGAAAAAATGAGTGTATAATGGCCCTTTAACTAAACTGTATATGTTTGTGGCAACCAAAGGGGTGATATCACTGCTCTGTGTGCATATTGGCACACAATGGGTGACAAATCACTGCTTGGTTGTATTATATATATATACTAGTCCTAAAGCCCGTTCACACGGGCCGTGTTGTGTTGTTGTGTTCTTTTTTTTTTCTCTCTCTCTCTCTCTCTCTCTCTCTCTCTCTCTCTCTCTCTCTCTCTCTCTCTCGCGTGCGATCAGCTGCAAGAGTTTGTCTGAACTGCGCATGACGGCTTCAGACAATCTATATATATATATATATATATATATATATATATATATATATATATAGGATATATATATATATATATATATATATATATATATATATATATATATATAAAAAGGATATATGTATACTGTATGATAGGATTCAGGCAGATGTAGAATGGGTTGGTGTGAAGCAATTGGTTGATTATTAAGGAGGTGGCATTGAACATTAGCTGAGGAGTAAGACACTATTCTTTTTGCAAACAAGCAATGCCCTTGCGAGAGCATCGTCTAAGGAAAAGGACAGGTATTGGCTACACACTTTCACTACATATGAACAGAATGGAACTGCCAGCACTACACGCATTAGTGCATTCTTCCACCCAACAACCTTTTGCAGTTGGTATTTTATCTATAAAGCTTTACATTCTAATATGATGCGTTGCATATAACCTCTTCTTATAACATCTCCAATTGCTGCATATATCCTGTAATGCCTGCTATTGTTCTGTATATCCAACTCCATTAACTCCCCATATTGATCCACATAAACTGTCCCTTTAGCTACTGTTTATCCATGTACAACTTTCCAATTTATTAATATGATCTAATTTGCTTCATTCTCTTGTTATTCTTTGATTAAGGAGTAGCAAATCATTACTGGAAGTTAGCTGAAAGCCTATGGAAAGATGCATATGTGTGCAGCCACCAATCAGCAGCTTCTGAGCCTACCTAAGTATACTTTCAGCAAAGGATACATAATAGAAATAAATTGGAAAGTTATTTAAAATTACATGCTCTGTCTGAATCATGAAAGGGACAGTATACTATAGAATTGTTTTTCCCTTAAAGGGACAGTCTACAACAGAATTTGTATTATTTTAAAAGATAGATAATCCCTTTATTACCCATTCCCTAGTTTTGCATAACCAACACAGTTATAATAATATACTTTTAACCTCTGTGATTATCTTGTATCTAAGCCTCTGCAAACTGCCCCTTTATTTCAGTTCTTTTGACAGACTTGCAGTTTAGCCAATCACTGCCTGCTCCCAGATAACTTCACGTGCACAAGCACAGTGTTATCTATATGAAATACGTGAGCTAACACCCTCTAGTGGTGAAAAACTGTTCAAATGCATTCTGAAAAGAGGTGGCCTTCAAGGTCTAAGAAATTAGCATATGAACCTCCTAGGTTAAGCTTTCAACTAAGAATACCAAGAGAACAAAGCAAAATTGGTGATAAAAGTAAATTGGAAAATTGTTTAAAATTGCATGCTCTATCTGAATCATGAAAGTTTATTTTATTTACCAGCTGCAGAATATAAAATGTATGAGATTTGCTTTTTAAGGTTTATTTGTGTATATGAATAAACTGGTTTTGTGTTTTGAAGCCACAGCCTAATAAAATGGGTTGAGCTTGTAGGTATAATCAGATTTCATTACTTTATCACATTGTGTACATATACCTGCTTCTTTATCTTTTATCTGTCCTAAACCAATCATCAATACTTGGAGAGAACAATGGAAAATTAACATTGTATTACCTTATCTCTTATATACCCCACTGGGAGTGTCATTTCTTCTGCTGGCTGTGTTTACGCAGCTTATCTATAGCTTGGACCTGAGGCCACAAACTTTTAGAATAGGTGGGGATACCACAGACTAATTCAACCATTTCAAATGCCAATATAAAAATAAAGGAAATACGTGTGAACAATTTAATACAATCTAGCAGGTAAAGTGGATCATTGTGAACAAATTTAAGGGGAGACATTTTTTGAGTAAACTTTCCCTTGAAAGAAAAAATGTGGGTTTCATGAAATATTTAACTCCCCCTATTGCTTCATATATATGCTCTCCCCATAACACACAATATAACTCCTTATATACTCTTTGCCTATAACACTCCCTTTGCTTCATATATACCTAACAAACTGGTAGATTACGAGTTTTGTGCTAAACAGGGTGCGGAACTAATGCCAAAAAAGTTGCGTTATTTCGCTCTCCATAGTGGCGTTAAGCTCAATACCGCACAAAAGCCAAGGGCTGCTTTGACATGCTTGTACACACTTTCCCCCATAGACATCAATTGGGAGAGAGTGTTAGAAAAAAATCTAACACCTGAAGTGCGGAATTAAAAATCTTCGTAACCCCATTGATGACTAAGGGGGAAAAAAAGTTACGTTTAAACCTAACACCCTAACATAAACCCCTAGTCTAAACACCCCTAATCCGCCGCATCCAACATTGCTGACACCTAAATAAAGTTATTAACCCCTAATCTGCCGCTCCTGACATCGCCAACACTATAATAAAGTTATTAACCCCTATTCCGCCGCCACTTTAATAAAGTTATTAACCCCTATTCTTCCACTCCCCGACATCACCGCCACTATAATAATGTTATTAACCCCTATTCCGCCGCTCCCCGATATCGGCGACACTATAATAAAGCTATTAACCCCTAATCCACCGCTCCCCGACATCGCTGACACTATAATAAAGTTATTAACCCCTAAACTTCTGGCCTCCCACATCGCCGCTACTAAATAAACCTATTAACCCCTAAACCGCCAGCCCCCCCACATTGCAAAACACTAAATGAAACTAATAACGCCTTTACCTAACTCCCCCTAACTTTAAATTAAAATTATAATTTAACTATCTTAAAATAAATAAAAACTTACCTGTGAAATAAAAAAACTAAGTTTAAACTATAAATTAACCTAACAAAACTATTCTAATAAAATAAAAAAAACGACTAATTAAACATCTAAATTACAAATTTAAAAAAACTAACACTATGAAAAAATCTAAAATTACAAAATATAATAAACACTAAATTGCGAAAAATAAAAAAACACTAAGCTTACAAAAAATAATAAACAAAATGATCAAAAATATAAACAATTACACCTAATCTAATAGCCCTATAAAAATAAAAAAGCCCCTCCTCCAAAATAAAAACACCCCCTAGCCTACAATAAACTACCAGTAGCCCTTAAAAGGGCCCTTTGTAGGGCATTTCCCTAAGTTAAACAGCTCTTTTACCTGTAAAAATATACAACGTCCAATAGGATTTCAGTAGCTTTCATCCTATTGGCTGTTTTGAACAGCCAATAGGATTTCAAAAGCTCTCATCCTATTGGCTGGTTTGAATTTGAAGAATCCAATCAGCCAATAAGAATGCAAGGGACGCCATTTTGAAACGGCTACCTTGCATTCAACTTCAGTGTACAGCGGTGACCGTATGAAGCGGACGCTCCGCGCAGGATGTCTTCGGCTTCCAGGATGGCTCCGCTCTGCCGGGATGAAGATAGAAGACGCCCCTGAGATGGATGAAGATATCGCCGCCTGGATGAAGATGGATGTCTGGACTTCAGGAGCCGTGAGTAGATTTTATGGGGTTAGTGTTAGGTTTTTTTTTTAGATTAGGGCTTTGGGCTTTTTTTCAAGAGCTGAATGCCCTTTTAAGGGCAATGAAAAAGAGCTGAATGCCCTTTTAAGGGCAATGCCTATACAAATGCCCCTTTAGGGTTTTCTTAGAGTTAGGGTTTTTATTTTGGGTGGTTGGTTGGGTGGTGGGTTTTACTGATGGGGGACTTTGTATTTCTTTTTTACAGGTAAAATAGCTGTTTAACTTAGGGCAATGCCCTACAAAAGGCCCCTTTAAGGGCTACTGGTAGTTTATTGTAGGCTAGGGGGTGTTTTTATTTTGGAAGGGATTTTTTATTTTTATAGGGCGGCCATTACAAGTTACTGAAAAGCCTCCTTGTGCGTGCGATATGGTGGCGTTAAGCTCCATACCGCACAAAAGCCAAGGGCTGCTTTGACGTGCTTGTACACACTTTCCCCCATAGACCTCAATGGGGAGAGAGTTTTAGAAAAAAATCTAACACCTGAAGTGCGGAATTAAAAATCTTCGTAACCCCATTGATTTTTTGTAAATTTTAGATTATTTTTTTTCCCGTAGTGTTAGTTTTTTTTTTTTAAATTTGTAATTTAGATTTTTTAATTGGTAGTTTTTTTTTAATTTTTTTTAGAATAGTTATGTTAGGTTAATTTATAGTTTAAACTTAGTTTTCTTTTATTTCACAGGTAAGTTTATTTATTTTAAGATAGTTATATTGTAATTTTAATTTAAAGTTAGGGTGGTGTTAGGTTTAGGGGTTAATAGTGTTTTGTGATGTGGGGGGCCAGCGGTTTAGGGGTTAATAGGTTTATTTAGTTTCGGCGATGTGGGAGGCCAGAGGTTTAGGGGTTAATAGCTTTATTATAGTGGTGGCGATGTGGTAGGCTGGAGGTTTAGGGGTTAATAACTTTATTATAGTGTCAATGATGTCGGGGAGCACCGGATTATGGGTTAATAGCTTTATTATAGTGTCGGCGATGTCGGGGGGTGGCAGATTAGGGGTTATTAGGTTTATTTAATAGTCGCGATGTGGGTGAGCGGCAGATTAGGGGTTAATAAGTTTTAAATAGTGTTTGTGATGCGGGAGGGCGGTGGTTTAGGGGTTAATAGGTAGTTTATGGGTGTTAGTGTACTTTGTAACAGTTTAGTTATGAATTTTGTGAAACATTTTTGTTGTGCAAACCTCATAACTACTGGTCTCAGATGGCGGTATGGCTCGTGTCGGTGTAGGCTGTAACGCAAGCATTTTAGCCTCAACGCACAACCTGTAATACCGGCGCTATGAAAATCCCACGCAAAAATGTAACGTTGCGTTACAGGCTAAAATGCTTGCTGTATAGCAATACCGACACGCCTCATAATATGCGTTACTGGCCATTAAGCTGAAAATGCAATTTTTTTTAACGTTAAAAGCTGTAACGCAAAACTTGTTATCTACCTGCTAGTAACATAGTAGATGAGGTTGAAAAAAGACAGAAATCCATGGAGTTCAACCTATACAAATTTTAATATACTTTAACAAAAAAAAGC